>NW_009217551.1:0-22677 GCF_000690835.1 Fulmarus glacialis
TCATACTAAATCCAAAAGACAGCACTATATCAGCTACTAGAAGGAAAATTAACGCTATCCTAGCCAAAACCAGGACACTGTGAATCTGAGAGTTTTCAAAGATAAAGTTTATAAAATCTGTTCTTTGGGTCTCTAAAGAAAACTTAAATTTATTACAAAGGAAAATCCCCTGTGATGATACCTGTTGCCAAAAGGATGGGATACTTTTCTTTGAAAGAAAAATGAACGGGCTAACATACGTTTTGGGGGAAAAAAAAACAACAATGGTTATGTGAATCTGTACTTCACTTGCAAGTAGTTCAAGTCATTGAAGGTATTGACCAAGTTTGTGAAAGGATATGTATTTCTGCAGGGGATAAGAATTAATTTTTTTTAGGCTGTAGTTGATTGCTTTTTAAAACTACTTCAGGAATAAAAGAAAGATGTTAAGAATACCTCTTTTATTTGTAGCTTGGACAAATTTCTCTATCTTTCACCTCAATTCTCTAGGGGCTTGTTCAGGGTTTTTTTGTTGTTGTTTTTTGGATTGGTTTTTTGTTTTGGGTTTTTTTTTTTTTAAAGACTCTTTATGTTGTTCAGATACATGGCTCTGGCCCCAGAGAAAAAAATCTTGTTTTGTTCCTGTTCTAGATTACATATCGACTACGGTATCTTCTCCGAGCAAGGTGTGATGCTTCACCAGTGACTAACAATACCATCCAGTTTCACTGTGATCCTAGCTTCTGGGCTCAAAATATTTTCAATCTAGGTATGATGAAGTTTTATTAGCCCTTGGGCATCTTGATCCTATTTTGAAAGCAGCTTTCTTTTTGTGAAGATAAATAGCCTCCGCACTATTAATTTCTTAGTTTACTTTGTAAGATTTATTTCCTTACCTGTAGAAGACATTTAAAGTGCATTGTATGAGGAAAAGTATTATTTATGAATACTTATGATAAAGTATTAACAAACTTACCTTACTTGAATGGTACATGTGATGGTGAAAATAGCAGCTTTCAGTTTCCTGGGCAATACAAATGCCTTCTGGCTTCTGAAACAAGGAACACAATCTATAACCGTACTTCACATCCTAAGAAAGGATTCCAGAAGTCAGTCTCATTCTGCATCTTCCAGCCCTTTCTTTTACTTCAATCCCATCTTCCCAAGCTGAAACCCATAGCAGCAGCGTAATATGTTCAAGAACCCCCATTTGCTCGCTTGTCATGCTGAACAATAAGCCTTGGAGAACTGAGATGAAGAGAAGGGGAGAATGCCAAAGAAAAACAGAAGAACAGGGAAGAGAACACTACTTTTTGTCAGTTGTCTGGCTTTAGATTATCTTTCCTGAAGTTGTGGGGTGGAATTCAGGAAAAAGCATGTTTTTAACAGAGTTGCAAATGTACTTCATCTTCATTATCCTAATAGATTTTGGCCTAGTCTCCAAACTAGTATTTACATTTTTTCTTACAGCTATAAGTTGCTAGGGTTTTATGGTACTGGTGAATTCCAGAACCTGGAAGCTTTGCAGGTAGCCTGCTTGTGTGATTGCCTGAAAGTCTGAGTTTAATGGAGATAAGCATCCTAGGAACTCATCAGCTTAGGAGCAGGAATTAAAGCTTAGCGGTCTTTTTAGGATTTTGACTGCTGTCGTGCTTCCTTTCTCCATTGTTAGCTTGATGGCCATTTTTTGTTTTTCTGTCACGTGCAGAATGTTTTGTGAGATACCTGTGGGACCTTTTCTGCCTTTCATCAGAAAGTGCAGTCAGCTCTGCAAATGTACAGAGAAGTGCAAATGTATGTTTCTCTGCAAAGGCAGAGAAAGAAAGTATTATGGCAGTGCTTTAAGGTGAACAAGCTCCTTTCCCCACACACCAGGACATTGGATGGTAGCAGGGAAATTCTCCAAGTTCCTTCTTTGTAAATAATTTTTTTTTGGAAAGGAGTCGAAAGTGAATCTCTTGTTTCCAGAAACGAACTGTCAAGCTGTGTGGTGATAACTGTGAACTGCTGCTAAACTGAGATGATGCTTGTTAAGATGGGGGGTTTTCTTATGTTTGATTTTGGGGCTCTTTTTTGTAATTCGTTATATTCAGCCATTGAACTCCTTAAGTATGTTCCCTTAAAGTATTAAAAGTGCTACAATAGAAATGGCATCTGAACAGATCAGCACATGAGTTCTTGTAACTGTTTATCTATTTCAGTGATAGATAAAACCAGATCGCATTTATCTATCTCTTTTCAGAAATTACAGCCTTTAGGCTGTTACATTTATGATCAGACATGTTCAATTTCTGTAGATAAACCAGATTTAAGAACCACTGAAGGAAAAATAAAATAAAGTTTAAGTAAAGAATCAAGTTACTCTGGGAATGGCTTGAATTCTAGTCAGACTGTGTGTTACTGACACTGTGATAGCATCTGTACACTAATAGGATAGCTCTCTTACGGATTTCAGAATGTATTTAAGAAAATAAAATACAATATTTAAAGTGTTTTAATTCCACAAATTGTATTATAACCCATGGTTTTCTAGAATAACGGAAGGGAATCATTCTCTGTAGTACCTTTGGGTAAGTAGCTTTATACCACAGATGTTAAGTTTGGAAAGACTTTTGAAGATGTAATTAGACTTGGAGAGAACAGAACAAAAATGCGGTGTGGGTTTGACAGTTGATTGTAGTACAGTCAATACCATTCTTTGTCAAGGTAATTCCTTTTCTAGAGAAAGAAAATAAATCTATTTTGACTGTAGTGAAATATTTCATACCGCTGCATATGGGAAACAGTATTATTCATCTGCATTTTTCTCTGCTCACTTTATGGGAAACATTGACTAGACCTGTTACAGGCTTAAAGGGTATTAGGCAATAGATTGGTAGGGTTTTCCATTTTGTTTAGCATATTTAATATTTTTGTAATGACTGATGTGGTAGAATCATAATTAAAATGTATGCAACACCAAAATTACCAAGCATCAATACAAAAATAGTATTGTTGATGTTAGCTTTCTGCCCTGGTCTGCACTACAGTATGTTGGCTGGCCTAGACTCCCTCTGTGTCTGTGTCTAGATAGGGAGCTAGAATGATGCTACTTGCATAGCTTCTCAGCTCTTGGGATGAAAAAGAGGAATACCAAATGCAAGAAGTTTCCTCCTCCTTCAGATAATTTACCCCCAAATGAGCCAAGCTAGACTGCACAGGATCCACAGAGAGTGATGGATATGAGGAGAGAAGTGGCAGAGGATGATTTCAAGTTCTGCTGTAACAAGGATTGTCAAACTGTCATGTGGTGTACCCACCTCATTGAGGGATGCAGCCCTAAATCTCTGGGAGAGAAGGGAGTATGAGGTGTCTATCCCCCACTTGTATTGAAAAGCTGTTGTGCAACCTTCCACAGATCATTGGAATTTTTTAAGTCTCCGTTTTGGACCATAACTTTGTTTTAAACAAAGAAAGTGTCTTTGTCTTTTCCTGTACATACAGTGTGCTAGTCCCTTGAATCAAATCAAACTCTGTTCTAGTTGGAATTCATCTTTCTTGGATGAGGTAGCCAGAATTTTACATGAGAGTTTCATGTAATCACACTATATATCTCTTCAGATATATAGTGCCTTTTAGTGTCTAAAAGTTACCTGTCTAGTCAAATTTCCTTTTAAGTCAGTGGAGAGAGATAAAACATCTCCTGGAGGTGCCCATCACATCCTAGAATTGGTGGTGTGTAGCAGCTGAGAGTATCATTTGAGTATTCCATGATGTTGACTCCGAGGCCGGAAAGGATCACAATGCCTTTAAGTATTATGATACAGTTAAATCTTTTTATCAGACGATTGGATCAGGATGCTCTTTTCTGTTGAAACTTTGCTCCCTTGCTCTTCTGGGGAGGCCAGGACACCCTCCTAGGAGAATCCACCGTATAGAGGAGGCTGCAGCACAAGACAGTTTGCTAGTTTTATCTTTTCTGCATTATAAAATGCGAACATTTTATTGCATAGAAACAAACAAAATAAATGGAGTCCTCTATCTGATGTTTATCCATTCTTCACATGTTTATCCATTCTTTACATTACAATAATGAACGATGACCTCATGGTATAAAAGGAACTAATTGTGAAAAATAGCATTTCTGCTAGCTGCCATATTTTGGTATTAATTTTATTTCTTTTGTTTAAACCAGGTTCTTTGGTAATTGAAGATAAAGAAACCCCACCACATATCCCCAAGAGCCCCGTCATGGAAACAAACTTACAGCCACCAGGCAGCTTACCCTCAAACCAGCTGTCTAAGTTCCCAACGCAGATAAGTTTAGCTCAGCTCCGACTCCAGCACATGCAGCAACAGGTCATGGCTCAGAGACAGCAAGCTCAACGCAGAGCAGGTCCAGGAGGTTTACCAAATCCAAGAATGCCAGGAGCCATGCAGCAGCCTCCAGCTTCTCATCAAGTAAGTTATGACTGTTTCCAGAGAAGACTCTTTTTTTTCCATGGCACTGAAGAAGAAAGTAAAGAAAGATAAGAAAAAAGAAAGAAACTACATCTAGATATATAACTTCAGATAGCTTCATCTTTAGCACGTGGCTGTGTTAAGTGGGTTAGGGAACATTTTCTTTACTGAGAATTGAATGGGCATTTTAAACACGTCTGGCAGAATGCATGGTAGCACTCAGCCTATTTTTATTCAGAAAAAAAAAATCATATGGTATCCAATCGTATATAGTGCTGAGCTACATATTTTGTATTTTTGTCAAATGATTAAAAAGTGAATCTGTCATTGACTTTTTTCCAAGGCTTTTTTGCATAGACTGTGATTCTCCCATGTAACTTTCTAAGTTGGAAATACTCTCACTGGTTCTTGTAATGTATCTGCATTTATTGTATCAGAATAATTGAAATCCATCTACTAGGTTTTGTTTTTAACATTGAAAATTAATGTGTTGTGTGATCATTCAGATAAATGGTGTGGTACTATTTGTTTGCATCTAATTTATTAAGAGTTTCAGAAGTTTAAAAGGGCCACTTGATAAAAATTGCTGGAACATTGGATAGATATCAGCTAACTTGAAAAATTGTTTGTTTGTTTGTTTTCATGCAGGCACCTCCACGCTTGATTCATTTTCAGAATCATAGCCCCAAGTCCAACGGTTCAGCTCTTCCTGCACAACAGATGAGATTTCCCCAAAATCAGAACCTGCCAAGGCAAGCCATAAAGCCCAATCCGCTGCAAATGGCATTCTTGGCACAGCAAGCTATAAAACAGGTAGAGTTTCTTTCCTTTTCAAATAAAATATCAGATGTGCTTTATGTCATTGTCATGGTTTAACCCCAGCCAGCAACTAAGTACCACACAGCTGTTCGCTCACTCCCCACCCCCAGTGGGATGGGGGAGAGAATCAGAAGAGTAAAAATAAGGGTTGAGATAAGAACAGTTTAATAATTGAAATATAGTAATAATAACAACAACAACAACAACAACAACAACAACAACATGTAATGAAAAGGAAGATAACAAAAAGAGGGAGAAATAAAATCGAAGAAGAAGAAGTGATGCAAATGAAAAACAATTGCTCACCACCAACCAAAAAATGCGCAGCCAGTCCCCAAGCAGCAGCCTCCCGGCCAGCTTTCCCCTAGTTTATATACTGAGCATGACATCATATGGTATTAAATATCCCGTTGGCCAGTTTGGATCAGCTGTCCTGGCTGTGCCCCCTCCCAGCTTCTTGTGTGTCTGCAGCCTTCTCAGTTGGTAGAGCATGAGAAGATGAAAAGCCTTGACTCTGTGTAAGCCCTACTCAGCAATAATGAAAACATCTCTATATTATCAACACTGTTTTCAGCACAAATCCAAAACATAGCCTCATACTAGCTACTACGAACAAAATTAACTCTATCCCAGCTAAAACCAGCACAATCATCTTACTTTTATATTATTTTTTCAATTAGAACAGAGACTGCATTTTTCTCTATAACAAGATACCCACAGTTTTCTTAATAACTGTCAAGTTTCTTTCGTTTTGACAGTTCTAAGCAGCTGAAAGTTATGGAAGTGAGCCACTGTGTGTGCTGTGTAGGTGTTTCATTCTCTTGTTTGCTATTACTGTGATTTCTGGCACTTATGCAAAACTTAACATGGCCATGGTCTGCACACTACAGTCAGTGAATAGACAAAATAGAAAATCCTACTATTTAGCTTGATGTTAGTGACTTCACTAGGAACCAGGTAAAAGCTTGACTAAAAAGCTATAGCTGCCACCGTTCTCCAGAGTATGCCAAATCTGAACTTCTACAGATGAGGAGAGAAAAGAAAGTCCACAATTGTGGGACCTCTGCTGAGTAAGACTGATCAATACCCAGCTAATCAGCAGTTGAACTGGGGCAGAAGCAAACACTTAAGATGTTTTCTGGATGTTCAGGAAGGCAAATCTTTATTAAAAAGCATACTAGCACATGGGTTGTTGGGTATGTGGAAGGAAAGAGATAATCATGTCATTAGAGGTAAGCAGGTAAGAATCAAATGAATCGGACCTGTGACCTGCGAAGTGGAGTAATATCATTCATGTTTGCAATACTTATGATGTCAGAGAACTAATTCCAACTAAATTGAAAAGAGCTGTACAATATCTAAGAGCACCTGTAGTAACAAAAACTGTCACCTCTATTCTGTGCCTCTGAAAAGAAGATTGGCCTGTCTGCAAGCCTTTCTTTCAAGTATATTCATTATCTAGTAATGTCTTTCTGAAACTAGAAATTAGTAAATAAAATGACTGACTAAAAAGGAATTGAGCAGAGTCAAATTTTGCCTACGGTTGCCGTGAAATTCCATTAAAGTCATTGAAAACTGCATATGTCTAAATGAGAAAGAAATTTAGTCTGACTTGACTGTGCACTTCCTGTCATGGTGTTAAACATATATGTGGGTGGAGATCCAGTCAGCATTTCAAATTCTTAATCACTTTAACTTGTTAAGGGAAGCACAACATCAAATACTTGATGGCGTTCAAGTGATGCTACAGCTATTTACTTAATAAAGCACTGGAGCAGTTGTGCATTCAGCCTATTATCTGTAATGCTTTTATTTCACTAAAACTGTTACATTCCTCCCACAACATTGTCAATGCAGCATGAAATATTAATAGATACTTAATATCTAGATACAGCTTTGAATTTAAGAATTCACATTCATTTCTTCTGTTCATAGTTTTCAACTACTTGTCATCTTCCCTTGTCTTGTAAGATTGGTTCTTGAAATTGGATAACTTCAGAGTAAATCAGGATTTTATGTTTGAATTCAGCTTACTTGTTTAACTGATGAGTTAGAACCAGTATATGCAGAAGATGTCATCCGTTGGAAAAAATGATGCTGAATTGTGGATTATTGTCTTTTCTTTTTAGTGGCAGATCAGTAGTGGGCAAACTTCAACTGCCCTTTCAACTGCAAGCAGCACAACATCTACTCCATCCAGCCCCACAGTCACTAGTGCTGTAGGATGTGATGGGAAGACTTATGGTCCTCCTGTGATAGATTTGAGTTCTCCAGTGGGTAGCTCCTACAATCTACCATCTCTTCCTGATGTAAGTGTAACATAAGAGCAATGTTTTATGGATTCTATTCTGCAGTAAGTCTTAATGTTTGTGAAAAATAGAAACCTTTTAGACTGAAATTCTTCCTCTGTTTGTCAAAATGAGACAGTTCCAGAAAACAACAGTGCAGGATTGCCTACATGTTGCTGGCAATATTCAAAACTGTTCTGGGAGACAGCTGTTAGGACAACTAAGAAAAATAACATTGCAGGTTGTAGTTGTAATTGGACTTGTTTATTTGGATGCTGCATATTTTTCCCGTACCCCCCATAACGATACTAACAAAAATGAGTTAGCTTAGCTGTCGTTTACCAGTGTCCATAGATAGCACTGGGTTGCTGATGGTATTTCTGGTAAATTTTTAACATTTTTTTAATACATGTTGAACTCATTGAAAGGGCTATCTTAGGTAGCTATTAATTGTTGATATACTGGATATATTCCTTATATCTTTTCCTTTTGGTACTTCTTTTCTTCATATATCCTCTAACATGCCTGTGAGCAGGTGATAGAAGGAGCATCATAAGATCATCTTCTCTTAAGCTTCTAAACTTCTCTTTCATAGTTCCTTCTGATTGGTACGTGTTTGTCAGAGGTCCACGTTAGAGCTGTTGAGTTTTAGTCAGTTGTCTTTATTCTTTCGGATAACTGCTGGGCCTATTTTTGTGGTCTAAGGCTTGTAGATATCTGAAATGTCATGGTCTTCTAGTCATAACTTGCTGTTAGTCCCTGTTTCTCCCACCTGTCTTTTGTTCTCACCAACAAACTCTCAGATAAAGGTGTTCTATTTTTCAAATAGAGTACATAGAGTACAGAATCACAGTATCTGTCAGGCTTAAAAGGTGAACTACAGAACACGATCATAAAACTACTGAGTCTGTGAGACATTTTAGCATACTGATTTTTGTGCACAGTATTATTATGAACTCTTTTACTTGTATATGGTTAAGTTTATGCTATTAAGATACATGGCCTAAATCACTGTAAATATGCTGACCTAGCAGAGGCTTCTGCATCCACTTCAGATAAGTCTAGCTTATAAATAGAAATTTCAGTCGTCAATGTAGTTGATACCAGTGGATTTGTGAGGTGTCTGGATGATTGAGAAAACTGATACCAAGGTGACCTATTTTCTTATCAAACATGATCTTCTGTGTTGCAAAAAACCTAACATTTGAAAAGGTCATTTCTCTTTATCAAACCAGAATGTGTAATTTTTACAGAAAGTTAGAATCGTAAATTGGGAGCCCCTAAAACAGAGTTCAGTTGTCTGGCCTGGGCTATGGGTGGAAAGAACAAGTGTTGGTTTGCTGTTTGCGTTTTGAGTCAATATGCATGGCCCCTGCCCAGAAGGTTTGTGGGAGAGATGGAATTGAGTGTCCTTTGAGGTTCTTCCAGTCCTGTTAAACACTAGTGGATTCAAGGGTAGTTTGTGTGTTGCTTATTATCTTTTTTAGAGTATATAACGTGAGCATGTCGAAAGAAAGTGTAGAGATAAAAATTCATCTCTTTCTTCAATGTGTGAAAGCTACCTGTCTGATGTAAGCCTTCTCTGTGGCTGATGGAGAAAAATTGGCACTTACAGAATCATCTGATCTTAAAATTGAAGCACTGTCTGGATTTGGCCATTTCTTTTCTTTTTAGAGAAAGCAAGATGACCTGTTTTAAAGTAACCACCTCACTTTTTGGATGGCTAAAGTTAGGTGAAATGCATTTTGGTCTTCACCTTCAAAATAACAGTATGGCAGAGGCATGGGGTGGTTTTTTGTTGTTGTTTTTGGGGGAGTTTTGTTGTGGGTTTTTTTTCCCCTCCCAACACTAACTGCTTCCCCTCTCTTCCCCACCTTTTAGATTGATTGTTCAGGAAACATCACACTGGATAATGTTGTAAGGAAGGATGGCACTGCAGAGCAGAATCAGCCAAAACCCCCTTCGAACAGAACTGTGCAGTCACCAAATTCATCGGTACCATCACCAGGCCTCTCAGGTAATTGGAATGTGGTGCAATTTTCTGTTAAAGTGGTGTAATGGAAAAATCTACTGTGACACTGTTAACACTGTTACTTCTATTTTATATCAAAGATGAGAAATATGAAAATGAAGGCAAAGTTGTAGAAACTCTAGTAGGAGGTAAAGTTGAGATAATATTTTAGCATTGTCAACAAAGGTAGGTGGCCAGATCTTAAAAGCATGGAGGGAAAAACATAATAGATTTTAGCAAATTGCATAGAAATACATAGAAAAATGTCATTCTTGGGGTACACCAAATTAAAACCTAGAAGCTGTGGTAGGAGACAATATTTGAAAAAGCAGGACAGATGTAACAGAAGACAGTGGCTACAAATGTGCTGACTTAGGAAGTTCAATTTGGTTATTAGAAAATCTTTTTCACTAGAAGGGTAGTGCAGCATTGACACAGGTTGATCAGAGAGGTTATTGTTACGGGTAGCTAATGTGGTAGACTTGAAGGACTTGAAGGGGATTCCTGTCACCATGCATGGTGGCCATCAGCAGCTGCTCCATACTCCCATTTCCCAGTCTGGCCTGTAGTGAGGCTATGTGAGCATGAATTGCCAATAAGCACTTGTGCAACGTTCGTGCACTCCCAAGGTGTTTATGCCATTGGGCAGATTAGCTGAAGCAGGTGGATAATGCATTTGCAGACAGCACAGACCGGTTTCTCAGAATCAATGCTCAGGAAAAATGTCCTTCACAAGTCTTTTGGCTATCTGGTCCCCAGACCGTTGGTCTCTCTCATATCTGGCCCCCAGACATCTTCCTACTCGCCAGCTCATCTGGCTTAAAGTTTCCTAGCAGATCTCCTGAGACATCTGCTAGAATTTAATAAGGTAAGACAAAACAAACTGCAGTGATCAAGTGGAGGGGTCAGCCAGGCAAAGGTACTGACCCATCAGCCTGCTTACATGCAATGGGCCCATTTTTAGTCCTCTCCTTCCCTTTGTTATCTCATGCTTCTCATCCTTTCATGAATTTGTATTAAATGAGATATAGGTTAAATAAATGACACTGCAGGAGAAATTTTCCCCCAAACCTGTGTACTTCTCTGAGTCACATCTCAGACTCAGCACAGACCTGTGTTTTGTTCTAATCTGATTCTTCTATCCTAGGAGGAGTCAGTGTGACAAATATACACCCTCCAATTCGTTCACCCAGTGCCTCCAGTGTTGGGAGCAGAGAGAGGTAAGGAAAGAGTAGGAGAGAAGAAAATTGTAACTCCATCTCCATAGAACATGCCTCAGTCTCTTCCCTTATTAATGCATATAGAAGTCAATTTGCCTCATCTTCTCTGTTAACAGGCCAGACCTGATGGTTATTACAGCACTCTTTGCATTCTAAAATTAGTAATTTCATTTGTAGTGTATTAATAGCACATCTAAAAACGTATTAACTCTGTAAATGATGGCTAGGTTGGCATTATTAAAAGAATGCCAACTCTAAAATAGGTTTTAAATTCAGAAAAATCAGCTGAAGAAAAAGGTTGCATATTGAAAGTCCTCGTGAAACTATAAATGACTTCAGATTTAAGGAACTGATGTTACAAAGAGGGTTATTAAGAATTTTCCCCCATAATGCAGTTAGTTAAGTGATATCTACTGAGAGTCTACACAAATGTTTTTATCCCTTAGTGATGGAATATTAATGAACAAATAGATTTACACAATGTTGTTTGAAGAGTGCAGATTATTCATTAATGTGTTCCAATAAATTAGAGCGTACATCTGACATGAGATTAATTTTTCATGCAGAGAAAAATCAGATGACATTCATCCTACTTGAATTGGAAACGCAGATGCTTTTTAATATAGAATACCTTTTACTCTATTCCATTTACGTAGTAAATTCTGTGAAGGACTTTTATGAACTGTTTAAATGTTTGTCTGAAGAGTCTTTTACTTGCATGTGAAAAAATGTGATTCTATCTGCTGCTGCTTGAATTCATTTTGTTACATTTAAAATTCTTCATTATTATTAAAAAAAAAATCAACACCCTCGTATTTTTGAGTTTGGTTATCCGCTCTCATCCTATTATGACTAAACACGTGAAAAAAGACAGAACTAGTTCTAAAAATATGGACCCAGTTTTGGTAGAGCTGCAAGTCTGTAAGAAACTCTTCCAAGTTAATGTAAATACGTGTTTTATCTGGCTTATTTGCTTGTGTGGTTTACAATGATCAGTTCAGCTCTGGAGAAACACTGGCCTTCCCCAAAATACAGCTGCATCTCCTTCAAAGTGAGATAATGTTCAGTGGAAGTGCTTTTTTGTGTATGACCTGAAAGAAATGGAGATTATTTGCAAATCTTGCACTAATGGGAAGTCAAACCGTGAGTAATTCTCTGGTTCTGGAACTGCGCCATTAAAATTTTCCCTTTCTGTAATGCCTTTTCAATATACATCAAAGGAAATAAACTTGGATGTTGTATTCTATAAAAGTAATACTGTAGTGCTCAAGATTCAAAGAAGCAAAATGGATTAGCATCCTGAGGTCTCGGAAAGCATCAGTGTACAAAAGGCATCCAGTTCTGACTCTTAATTTTCTTTTTTTCCTGCCTCTTTCTGTCATTTACAGTTCTGGCTCCTCCAGCAGGCCACCAGGAGCTGATTCTACACACAAAGTCCCGGTTGTTATGTTGGAGCCGATCAGAATTAAACAGGAATCAAGTGCACCAAATGAGAACTTCGATTTCCCAATTGTTATAGTGAAGCAAGAAACGGATGAGGAATCCCGGCCTCGGAATGTAATATTAAGTTATAAAGATCTCCTTTCTCTTTGGTGGAGGGTATTTTGCATTTATGGGGAATAAAATAATTTACTAATATTCTGTTGAGGACTTTTTCAGGGGAAAACTAAAAAGCTAAATAAAAGGAAGAGGTGAAATTCAAAATCAAACTAGCTCTGCTGCCAATTCAATTCATTAACTGGCGCGATCAGACTGCTTTTATCCATTGAAAACCTGGGAAGGCAGGAAATAGCTTACAAACATCAAATTTCCATGTGGTTGCTAGATTTTTGGGGCATCAAAGATTAGTTTTATTTTTATTAGTGGAGCAGTGAGCAGTAAATAGCTTTTCATAGCTGTCTTGTGTTTAGTTGCCTGGTGCTATAGTATGATAGTAATTATTACGTGCATTTTGCATGCGTGTATGGCTGCCTGCATATAAATTCGTTATTCAGGTCAGTTTACTTGTTGTTAGGGTCATGTAAATTCACATCAATATTATAATTTGGCTTCCTTTGTTTCTTCTTACAGGCCACCTTTTCAAGAAGCATACTTACTTCATTGCTGTTAGATAGCAATCATAATTCCACTTCTGATGAAGCTGTCTTAAGAACAGATGCACCGGACAGCACAGATGATCAACCAGGGATACTGAAGGAGAACACATCCAGTGGGAAGACAGGATGGATAGGCCCCCCCCACATTGGGGAGGGCAGGAAAGAGGATGATCCCAATGAAGATTGGTGTGCAGTATGTCAAAATGGAGGGGAGCTCCTTTGCTGTGAAAAGTG
The DNA here is from genome assembly GCF_000690835.1 of Fulmarus glacialis. Lineage (NCBI taxonomy): Eukaryota > Metazoa > Chordata > Aves > Procellariiformes > Procellariidae > Fulmarus > Fulmarus glacialis. The sequence continues at coordinate 13,088 of NW_009217551.1, forward strand.
TCCCAAAGTATTCCATCTTTCTTGTCATGTCCCTACACTGATGAGCTTTCCAAGGTAATTATGACCCCTTCAATTCCATCTAAACTTGCATTAAAAGAGGTAAGTTTTGTATTGTGAAACCCAGTACAAGAAGTTTCAGCCTCGAAGGAAGCAGTGTCTTCTCTGAAGTCTTGCATCCAGAAGTTTTATTAATTGGTGAAAATTGGAATTTGCATTGAAACTCCAGTATAACTTTGCAGATTTGCAGCCACAGTAATAAGACTCTTCACTTATTTGGCAATTAAGCAAGATCATTTACATCTAGGGCATCTATTATTAAACTTGGGCCACAGAATTACCAATCTGTCATAAAATGTTTTAAGGATGACATAAAAGATTTAAATTTCTTTAATAATAATAATAAAAAAAAGAAAAATCTAAGCTAATATAGTATTAAATACATTATTTACTATAGTGCTAAACATGGCTACACTCCAATCATGGGATGCAGCGACTGACATCTTCTAGTAACATCTCGTTCAAGGTTGAAACAAGCAGTAAACTTTCTTGATTGGCCGTTACAAAACAACTACTCAGTTTCTTGAGTTTCAAAATACAGTCTTAAATAGGTGGTTGTTATAAGCATTACCGGCGTTTGCTTCTGGAATTAGTGTCTTTGATTAAAATAAATGGCATCTTGCAATGTTCCAACCTAGAAATGCCATGCAATAAGCTTATTAGTATTAAAGGATAAAAACATCTGTGATAACATGTTCATTGTTTAATGCTTTTATAAATACTAGGTTTTCTTATTAAATATCAGCATAGCTTGCTGGTGTAAAACATTTGGATAGCAACTTAGTTTAGTACAATGATCATCTCTGTGCTACTCTGAACAAACATACTTCTACAAGCGTATCTACTCTTTCAAATGTTGCTAGAAATGGCACATAAAAATATTTCTTTTACCTTTTGAAACTTCAAATTACAGTTTGTTTTTTTTTAAATAAAATGATGCTATGTTACAGCTTTGTGCCATAAGCAAAACCCAGTAAAGTTACAGTAAACACTTAAACTAATAAACATTTGTGCCCTTCTGACAAGAAAAGAATAATCTTTAAGCAGGCAGATAAGTATGTATTTACAAGGCTTTGTTTCTATTAAAATTAAAGCTTCAAGAATGAGTCTTTTAAATTTCTATTTTTTACTGGATGATTCTGTGGAAATTGAGATGATGATGTCCACGTGCAAAGGAGCCAAAAACAACTTTTCTGACAGATCTGTAAAGGTGCATATTAATGTGTTCCTGGACTTCAGAACTATGGTTAGCTTAATTTTCTTTCTGGCTTCAGATGTATCAGGTTTTTGCTCTCATCTTTCTGGTGTTTTGGGGGTTTTTTTGCAGCTGTAACAGTTTGCTTAATAAACTTCGGTCTCTTAGCATTAGTTCCTTCAAACACACAAAATAATTCCTTTATTGTTATGTCAGCAATGTCGGTCTACTTCTTTCATGATTGCTTTTTGTTCTTGCTTCAGGTGGATAGAACAATTTCCGCTATAGATTCACAAGGTCACTGCATCTTTTTTCCTTCACTCCAACACACCACACTCTTCCTGATTCTTGGATATTTAAATGCATCATTCCTCGATCTTTCATGTGTTTCCTGTTTTCTTGTATCATAAGATCTTTAGATCATGGCCTGTATCTATTTTTGTGTATCTGTCACATCATTTCTCTGATGCTAGTCCAGGCACAGAGGTGACGCTGTCATATAAATAACTCCATCAAGTTAAGACACTAGAAGGTAAAAGTCTCTTTGAAGGAAGATGCCCATTATTCACTATTGTATGCTACAACTAGCAGGTGGTGGAAATCTTTGGATTACTCTGAATAAAAACCGGTATTTTTTTTTTTTTTTTAACTTGGAAAGTCTTCTGCCTTACTATCGAAATGAATTAAAAGGTGCTGCAGAAACTATTTCCCATTTACAAAGATCTTATTATTATAACATACCTCTGAGTAAATGTATGCAGTTAGATCTCATAATTGGTTATTGCCGAATTCTGTCTGCTATATAAGAAGAACAATTCAGCCCTCTTGTGGTTATCTGCAAGCATGCAAGTTTCTTCATTTGTGGAGAACTATATTAAAAACATAGATTCTTCATAGGTTTTTCAAAACTTTGAGGTTCACAAATTGTATTAGAGAATCAGTGAACATAGCTTGCAGAACTAATTTTGTCGTAATCTTGTGCTGTCATTTAAATCTATAGGGTTCTCCTAGACTAACTGATCAAATCGGGAACATCTGAAAGTTTTAGGGAGTGAAGAGTTTCCAGTTTTCCAAAAAATCTTGTCTAGGGTAATCTATGTAGAGAAGTAGTATGTTGTAGATCAGACTTGTAGAGAGAATATGTAGTTCTCAACGTATAACACTAACACTTTTCCTTCTGTTTGGCCTATACTAATCTTCCAGTCTCTCTGTAGTTAGGAAACAGAACTCTTAATAGTGCTTTGCTTGAATCCTATGAGCTCAAGTGAAAAATTTCAGTACTAACAAAGGTAGAAACCATTTTTCTGTTATGACACCATTAATGACACCAGTGCCATTAAAAAGGAAACAAAGTCTAATAAAGCACTTTTACCAGCAGTCTCTGCCTTTTGTAGTGTTTAAAAAACCACCACCAACAAAACAACACACGATGCAGAAAGAAACACCCCACAAATGAGGAACTTACCCAGAAATATGTGGAAAGCCTTTTGTCAAGAGTGTGATACATCACTGATGTCAATGTGTCCGTTTGTCTTCTTTAGTGGAGAGTGGATTTGTACATTCTGTCGGGATTTGTCCAAGCCAGAAGTTGAATATGACTGTGATAAACCCGCTCACAGCTCTGAAAAAAGAAAACTGGAAGACACTGTGGGTTTGGCGCCAATAGACCGTAGGGTAAGGATAAAATGAGTGCTGTCTTGCTGCTTCTTGTATTCTGAAATGTATGCATCTTTTAAAAACTGATGGTAAAAAAGGAGAATTAACTTTTTAAATAAGCTCTGAGATCATAGCAGCCTTCATGTAAACATGCTGAACAACACATTCTGAATGTCTGAGAAGTGGTTGTGATCTGGTGCTCTGAACTGGGACTGTGTTCTAGGAATTACCACGTGCTGTTTCTAACAGAGCTCTCATACACAGTGACCTTGCATTGAGAATTTTTTTCTTTGTTTGTGCTTTCCAAATTTGTCATAGGTTGACATTATCAACTAATGGTTTTAGTCTTTAAAGCACTTTGTCAACATCCTTTTAAAAAATTAAGGTGGTTCTTTCACAATGAAGATACACAGAGATGCGATACTGATCCTGCAGAGATTAACACAAGTCTCTGGGAATAATTGCTATCCTTTTGCAGGTTTGAATGTTCTGGTGGAAAAGCTATAAAGCAAGCAGTGGGTTTCCGACTTTTGGTTTTCCCTTAAACCTCAGAGTTAAAAGAAAAAAATTGTGCCTTTGAGCAGACAGTTGAACTGTTTGACAGAATCTTTTGGATTCTTGGGAGTTTGGGGGGTTGTTTTGCCTTTCTTTATTTTTTCTTATTCCTTTGTAGTTGTTTTATTATTATTTAAAACTTCTGTTACACAATTTTGAGCTCTGTTGGAAACTTTCAGCAGTGTTTTACTTGATTTCATTTGGCAGCTTGTGTAAATACACTGAAATTAGTATTTTATTTGGGGTCTTAGTCTACCTGTAGAACCATTGTTTGCATGTGCTGCTAACTGAAAGGAAAAAAAAGCTAGCTCTGTTTGTATTTTGCTTTAAATATACGGTATAAAAATGTAAGTCCTGTAAATAAAGGATCAGCAAGCATAAAATCACAGAAAACTATTTTTAGAATCTCTTTCAAGGCTCAAGATACAGTTTAATATATTTGGATACACAAAGAAAAGATACTCCTTACCACTGCTAACAAAAAGCACTGTAGGCTTTGCAGTTACAGAGCAGTTATACCCAGATCAGGAACAATATTACTGATATCTCTGAATATTTGTAAAGCACTAAGAGCCACGCATGCTTTTTTATTCCCTGAAATGTCTGCTGGGCTCAGCAAATGATGAATAACACTGTTAGTAACTGCATGAGGTTTCATACCATGCATTTGAGAGTTGATAATGATATATCTATTGCAGAGAAGGAATACTGTAGGCCATTGGTTACGACAGTTAAGCTTGCTTCCAAATACAGTTTGTGTGCTCACTTTTCTGCATAGGGGCTGGGGGAGTACTGAGCATCTGTTTGGTATTTTCTGTAGTTTGTCATTTTAGAACAAATTATGTAGGTTTCTCTAATTACTTGGGTATCTATTTTTCTTGACACAGAAGTGTGAAAGACTGCTGCTATACCTCTACTGTCACGAAATGAGTCTTGCTTTTCAAGATCCAGTTCCTCCCACAGTATGTACTTCACTTCTTTCCATTTTATGCTAGTAGCATAACTGGTATGTTTCTAAAGGCATTTTTATGTCCCATCATGGTCCATTATCAGAAGTCAAGTTTCCCAGACATTGAGTGTATTAAACGTGTTTAATTTTATTAAAACTCTCTGAAGGGGAGTTAAAAGTTGAAGCATTGGGTTGGAAGGGGATTTGCTAGTAAAATTCCCCAAGAACTGATTTTACTTAATCAGTTACTAATTTTACTTAAAAATAGACACAAAAAGTAAGTTCTAACACTGTCTGCTGATTTCACAATGCTGAGTGGTATCACTAAAAAGGTGAATTGGGATATGTTTGGGTTTTTTAAAATTACTGATTTTGAGAATTAAAGTACTCCATAGTACTAATATGAAATTGAATTTCTTATTATTAGCTTGAAATTTATTAGTTTAAAATGGTAAACAATACCTGGGTGCTTTAGAAGTCCAAGGATACACAGAAGAGTTACCAGCGTGATCAGATGAAAAGTACCCCTTTTACGTTCTTCAAGACAAGTCAATGGGAAAAGAATTCATCAATAAGTAATATGCTCCTATGCACCCTTTTTATCCATTTGAATAAGAATTCTTCTTTTGAAGAACATTCCACAGAGTTTAATAATAAGAAAGGGCACAAGAGATTAAATGATTAATCATATGATGGTCATGTATTACTAAATTCAGGTATTATAGCATTTCTCTTAAAATGTGAATCTAGTTAGGAAAAAAGTATAAAAATATTATCTTTGGATTTCATATCTTATTTTCTAATTTCTAATTCTTTCTAAAGAAAGAATAAATCTTAATCCTACAACCACAGTTTGAGAGGCCAAAATCTCTGAAATTTTCTACCATTTCCAAGGACATATTTCGTAACCAAAATTCATTTTAAGCAACCCGTGTACCATCTCTGTTTGAGTGTGTTGCCAAAATTATCATATGGTAGTCTTGAGAGTGAAACTTAATAGATGGCTCATTTGACTACATCCAAAAATAACGTCCAAATCGTTTGCTTTATCATATGTAGTCAATGTAGGTGGTTTTTTTTTTTCCTTTTATTTTAAAATAGGCATTGGGAGAAGTATATTTTAGCCAGCAAAACGAGCATATGTCACTGTTACTCCAGAAACTGTCTGTATATATGTTAAAAGTACAATTCTTATGTCTTAGAATTGTACTTTGAAGATGAGACTAAATCTTGCCCTCTCCCTCAGAGCTAAAGGTTTATAAAACAACAATTAATGAACATGACTGCATTTGATAAAAAATTTTATTCTCCATTTAGGTTCCTGATTACTACAAAATAATCAAAAAGCCTATGGACTTGTCAACCATTAAGAAAAGACTTGAAGTGACCAATTCATTCTACACAAAGCCGGAAGATTTTGTGGCTGATTTCAGACTGATTTTCCAAAACTGTGCTGAATTTAATGAGGTTAGTAGATACTTTATCTGGTTTTGTAGGCTTAGTTGCTTTCAGGAAAACTGTAGTGGGGGTAGAACTGACAACACAAGAATTTATTGTATTAAACTTATTTTGATGATGAGACTGCAGTGAAAAGATAGATCACATTTGAAACTACTGTGGTGTTAGATGACTACGCAGTGTAGATCCTTCCATAGAAGGAAAGAGGATTGTAACAAACATGCTAGCTGAATGACAGGACAGCAGGTAAAGAATATGACAATTGTTTATTGTAGAGGTTAATGGTGGGCATTTGATTTTAAAATTGGTTTAATCCTCCTTGCCTCAAATTTTAAATTCAATGGGATTTTCATTCTGGGAGGTCTGTACTCACCCTTATGATTTCTAGTTGCATGTTCAGTGATCGTTATTATCCCTCACTGCACATAAGGGAACACGTGGTGAAAAAGGGATGCAGTTACTGAGGGACCGCAAAATGAGAGAGGATTACACTGGGAATAAAGGCTCCTCTAAGTGGCCTCAATGGGGTTCTCATCCAGTCACCCCTGATAGCTGGGAATACTTCCTGCCGTGGTGACCTCCGCTTCAGGAAACTGATCAGCCGTGGTGGCTATGAATGACTTCAGGACTGCCTAGTCTTCCATGTTAAAATCATCATCATCATCTATCCTAGTAATATTTTCACGTAATTCAAAAAGGTCTGTAAGCGAGAGAAATTCTAGCATTTCAAGCAGTCGTTCCAAAACACTTTAACACCCTGAAGGCATACCTATATATTTCACAGCATAACCCAGCTTCTTTTTTTTTTTTTTTTTTTTTTTTTTCAGTCAGGATTTAAGAGTTTTTAGAATCTCTTTACATAGCTTTCAGAACCCAGGCAGTATGGCTTTTGCAATTGGCTTCTGTGATAATCCATCAGAGAAAAAAGTCATTGGGGGTGTTGGCCAAAAGATCTACCCTCACCCTCTGTTTTGCAGGCTTGTGCTCTTTGGGACCATGTGTTCTACAGGTGCCATTTTTTACTGCTGATTGATTTTTGTAGTTTGTAAGAGCACCTAAAAGACCTAATGTGATCTAAGTATAAAGCTATTTCGTGACGTATTGATGTTGTTAATTCCCCCAACAGCCTGATTCAGAAGTGGCTGATGCCGGCATGAAACTTGAAGCGTACTTTGAAGAACTTCTAAGGAACCTTTATCCTGAGAGGAAGTTCCCTGTACAACCCAACTGCCAGAGTGAAAAAGATAATCCAGAACTTAACGATGACTCGGATGATGACTTTGTTCAGCCCCGGAAAAAACGCCTCAAAGGAGAAGACCGTCAGTTGCTTAAATAAACTCCACGTGTTACTACGGAACGTTTTTTAAAAACTAAGAATATTTATCACTGCTAATTGTGAAAAGGGGAAAAATAATGACTGCTTTGACTTGTAGGTTTGTGGATATTCACTAGACTTTCTACCCCTTCTCTGAAACACAAATCTAATAGAGATCAAGGCATGTGGAGAACTTCTCTGAAGTTCCAAACTTTCACCGTACTTCTGGAGCAGCACAGAAACTGCCATTTGCGTGGGGTGACAGCTGTTTAACTTTACTTTGAGGAAGAAAAGAAGTTTGTATAGAATTGAACTTTAAAACATTACATGGGTTCGACATGTGGCTTTCTGAGTTTGAAGAAAATGTGATCTCACCAGAATTTAATTTTACCAAAGGCATGTGGCTGGCCATAATTTGATTTCTTTGTACTGTATTTAACACAAGCCATGAAAACAGATGGTGTAATATTATTGTCCTGCAATACTGACTGGTACAATGAAAGTGTAGTTGCCCCCAAAGAAGTTATTGGTAATTTTAAAATGTAAGGGAGAGTGTATTAAAAATAACTTTAAAAAAAAAAAAGGAACTTGTTTGAGAGTTTTTAATGGAGGAAGTAAAGGACAGAATACTTTGTTTTGCACCATTTTTCTCACCACCAGCAAGAACAATGGTATACCTGTACTATTTTGTTTAATAGGGTCTCAAGTTTGATGTACCTCTGTTTAATGGAGGGGAAAGTTTGCTTGCAACTATCAGTCAATCTTTGTGTGTGTTTGGAGAGGGGAAAAAAGCATCCTTTCTGTCCACATGCTCTTGTTTTTCCAAATTTCTAAATATGTTGTTGTGAGAATGCAACCAGCATCGTTATTCACTTGGAAGTACACAAGTTTCAAGAGGCGGAGAAAAAAGAAAGATATTGCTCTTCAACCCTTCATCTGTCCCTGTTAGAATCACCAGAAGGTGAGGACAAATCACCTTTTTTTGTTCTGTCTACTTTCCAGAAGCACTGGCAACAATATAGATGGTTGTTTCTGCCCTCAGAGATTCCTGAGTTAGAGAAGTGCTTGTCTATGGTTGCTCCAGCTATTGGTTCATACTCTTCATTTATGTCATCTTAAACGAAAACTGAGTTTTCGGGAGAGCAGGCAATCTTTTGGATTAATTGAGCTCTGATTGTGCCAGAATTTTGCAGATGGAATTGTGAAGAGTGGTGTACATCTGAGTGTACACAAGCCTGCTTTTCTCTTGCTGTGTAGCATTGACATGGTGCTGTGGATAGATCATTGAAAAGACTGGATAGAAGTGCTGCTTGTGCCTCCCTGGTGTGTACATATGCACCCAGAAAAAAGGCCCTTTTTTTGCCTCTCACCAGATGAGATACTAGCCACCTGCCTGTCATAGGGGGTGTCACTGCACACTTAAATGTAGTGGACACTTAAAAAGAACACTGAGTTGTGTTTGCAGCAGGCCTTTGACATAGCTTTTGAAATGCCGTGATCATGTGGTTGATTTTTAAGCTGCCTAGAGTAACCATTTAGTTTCCCTTTTTCCTTCTTTGTTTTGTTTTGTTTGTTTGTTTTTGTTAGGTTTGGTTTTGTTTTTTGTGGAAGGTTTTTATTACCTGAAGAGAGTTGCTTGTAGCAGGAGTTTTACCATCCCACAGTACCAGAAATAAAGGAAGAGAGGTGAAGGAGCAGAACAGGAGAGTGAAGGACACTATTCTAACAAAACAGGTGTGATCAGGGCGCACTACAGTAGCACAGACTTAAGAAATAAGAGGCACTGCTATTGCAACATTTGAAGTCTTAAAGATCTAGCAATGCCTAGAAGTCCTAGATACCCTCACCAAGTTTAACAGTGCTTCCAGAGGAAGGTGCTGTGTGGTTCTCTGGACCGTAAGTTGCAAGCACAGATGTATTAGGAGGCTTAGTGCGTTTAGAGGTGAAGTTAGACACCTATATAGCTTCACACTCAAGTTGTTCTCCCAGCGGAAAATACTGGGGAGAGGAGTGTAGGTGTACTCCTGCAGTCCAGTTACCTATCTGTCTGCTGTAAACTGTTTGAAAATGTCTCTGTTTAAATAATCCACTGGAAAAATCTGATTCAACTTTCATTTTGTGGTCTTGAATGTCACCCTAAGAATCTTCAGAAATTGTCACTGCAATGAGGTTTGAGATGTTAAATTTAACTACTTTAATGCAGATGGTATACGCGCAAATAGTTGAGGAATGATATTTTGTTTTTAAAGGAAAGTACTATATTCTTTTAAGCTGCTATGGCAAAGACGGTATCCACTTTGTGTATTTTCCCCCCTTTGCCTCAATCTACTGAATGGTGGCTGTTTTCTTTTTTTTTTTTTTTTTTTTTTTTTTTTTTTTTTTTTTTTTTTTTTTTTTTTTTTTTT
>NW_009217551.1:22718-75073 GCF_000690835.1 Fulmarus glacialis
TTTTTTTTCTTTTTTTTTCTTTTTTTTTTCTTTTTTTTTCTTTTTTTTCCTTTTTTTTTCTTTTTTTTCTTTTTTTTTCTTTTTTTTTTTTCTTTTTTTTGTTGTGTGTGTGTGGAATATCACTACTAATAGCACTAGTAGTAAAGAGTCTTCATCTCACTTCACAGGACAGGTAGAAAGCATCTATTTATTGAATCATAAGAAAGGGAACTCCTTGAGAAATTTGCCTTTTGTCTATACAAATCATAGCTCTTACACTGTTCAGTTGCAATTTTTAATAATGGAAATGGTATGGAGAAGCCATCAACATCAAATGCAGCTCACAGGAAATGACAGATTCCAAAAGTTTATTTTTCTTTCCCAATCCAACATCAAACACTCGCTTTCATTTTACTTGCTAAAAAGGGGAAAGAAGAAAAAATACATAAAATTAATAAAGTGCATATGAAAACGAACAGAAATGGGTACAGGGGAAAATAATATGCATTTGGATATGTCCAAAAGGTCTCGCCTCTGATAGGCAATCCCTATGACTGCTTTGAGAGTGGACTGATGCTGTCCTAATAAATTGAAACAAGAGTAGATATGCTTTTTAAATGTCATTGTCTAGATTTCACAAAAAGTTAATTGCATATTTTTTATTTAGTTGGTTCATTTAGACCTAGCTTTAAGGAGCACATCTGTTGCCTGGAGCCTTAGGACTAAATACTGTCATGTTAAAAGAGATTTTACATCACATACTTAAATTCTTATATGGATTGGATGACTGTACTGTATGAGGCCCTCAGACAATACTTTCAACAGTCACAATTCAGCAATCCCTGAAAGACTGCGTACACAAATGTAATCTCTGAAATGACCACGAGAGAAGAGTTAGCAAGTTGAATTTAAGATCTAATGGTGGCTTCTCTGAGTACACAACTAGTTCTGCAGATTTTTATTTTTCCATCTTTTTGACTTGTTCATGTAAAGGCCAGCAGCTGGAGCTTATAAGTCTTATGTGTAGCAAGGAGGATAATAATGCTGTTAAGTCCCCAGGAAAAGGGGGATCCCATTAAGGAATCATTACATTCCCATTTATCTCGACCACTGTTAGCCAAAGTTAATCCAACTGTAGCTGAAGCAAAGCTTTCCTTTTAGGTCTAATGAAGTGTTTTGCTTAGTAATTATTGTAAATCCAACCATTTGAAGGCCTAAGTGGCTCTCTGGCCTTTGTTCATGGGGTTAAATTTCACCCACAAAGGAAGAATAAGTTGCTTTGTCCACTTCCTTACTTAAACTTCAGTTATTTTTTTTTCCTCAGTCTTTTACAGAATGTCATATGATATTTTAAATGGCATAAAAACATAAAAGACAAGCATTTCTAAAAGACAAGCATTTGTATATATGTTTTATAATTAATATGTTGCTTTTCTGAAAACCCTAAGGTTAACTGTCCTTGGGGAAACCTTAGAAGATGTAACCCAATGAAGTTGTGTTAAGTGTGTGTGTGTATATATGTATATATATGTAATATGTGTGTGTTTGTATATATGTTTTTTTTAAAGTCTGGTTCTGAAGCCCACATAAAACAGTTTGATCAAACATGTGTCTTGCTCTAGGCTGCTAAAGAATGTGGATTATTTAGCCCGTGGTCTTCTGGTTTATACAGGTAAGACTGCAGAATAACAGGCAGCGTGATGTGGGCATGCCGCATGCACAACGTGAAAATTTCTATGCTGGTGTAGCTGAATCGACTAGAATCATGGAACTGCTCACCACCTCCCGTAATGAAACTAGTGCGACTTGCGCATGGGAGGCTGTCTGAATTTAAACTTTCCCCCTTAATCTTCGTGCTTAGTGTTTTGGCTGATTGCTTTTTAGGAAACACTAGCCACAAGGGCTTAGCTAACGGGCTGATGCAGTTGGGGCTTTTGACTTGAATTTGATGAAGAAATGGCTTTAGTAGTTTAAGGTATTACTTGTACCTGCTGTCCTCTCTCCCTGCAGCACAGGCAGAAGAGAATGTGTGCCTGTGAAGCAGCAACTTCAAGTCAGGACTGGAGATACTAGTAAAGAGGGTCTTGCACGAGGTGAAGCTAACACTGGCATGAGGTAGCTGGGGCTAGGGCATGCTTCTGCTTTGTTCTTTTATGAGAAGTGAGCTGTAGGCAACTGGGGTGACAGTGCTTTAAGCTGCTGCAACAGCACGTTCCCGTGCTTGCCTGTCAGGCCTTATTTTGGCTTACAAACCCTCAGGAGAGTTTGGTTTGGATTCTGGCTGAATCGTAATCTACTGGTTTCTAAATAGCATTTAGATAGACAGGTGCTCCTGAAGTACAAACCTGCAGTGCCCTGCCCTTGGTCTCGATGGGCAGTGTGAACGCAGAGATTGCACACACAACGCACACAGATGAGAAAAGACACAGGGCCCCAATGAAGGAAGCACTCATAAGGACCTGCAGGTAAATGAACAGTTCAGACATTAGCTCAGTGGTATGGGGAGACTGGCAGTTAATTAGTAATTAAAGAGTGGACGAAGGGTCACAGACACCTGAGAGGCTCGACAATAGAAAAACAATGTGTTGTGAATCTAAGAGCTTTCAGAAAGTAACAAATACTAGCAAGGTAAGCTCTGGGAAGAGATTTTTGCAGATCTGCATCAGGCAAAGACCACATAAGTACTCTGTGTGAACATCAGATAAAGAACTAATGAGTTGGGGGGGAACTGAACACGTCTTTTTTTTTTTTTTTTGTGAACTTCAGGGGCATCTCTCTGTATATTTGATAGCAATGATTGGCACAATGTTTACGAACATTATCAAGTGTGCTCTTACTTGTGATATAAATGGGGCCACCATAGCTCCAACACGGCACAATGACCCACTTGTTCCCATACCCAGGGCTCGCATTGTGGTGGGATAAACCTAAAACAGGCCAGAAAGAAATCGGATTAGTGCAGCAACGATCTGTGATATGTGTCCTTTTTTTTTTTTATTATTTTTCTTCGGAGAGACCCATTACATTATCAAGGGCAGCTAGTGAGATAAGATATGAAAAGAAATAAAGGCTCCTTTGAGTCTCTTTTGTGCCATTACAAAATTTCCATTTTTTGCCCCAAGTAAAGTTTTAGGGCAAGTCAATCAAAGCCAGATGCGGTTCCCCTACTGTTTGCTTACCACCACTACCACCACCTTTCTCCCAGCTGTGCTGGGCAGCTCACATCAAAGTCACAGAGGATAGGCTGGGTGCTAAAGGAAGAATTCAATTTATATTGCCAGGCCCTATATCTGGAAAGCAGGAAGAAAGGATATTGGCTGCAGCCTTCAAGACTGCCTATTTATTTGTATCAACAGCACTTTTGTTTAGAAGGAGGAAAAAGAAAAACAGATCCCAATAAGAAACCTCCAGGCTTAGAAGAGTGTGCTCTGTGTATTTTCTTTTTCACATCTCCCAAACACCTGTGCCAAAAAAACACGTAAGCATGTATTTTGCTTAACTTTAATTAAGTCCTGTTAATATCAATAGATTTTAGCAAGTATACTCATGGTAGCCTTTGTTTAAATACTTTGCTGGGCCAAGCCAATGGAGGTAAGGTAATTCAAGAAGAGTCCAAGCATGTGGTCAGAAAGGGGATTTCCAAGTTTGGTTTTGATCATTGATTAAATTGTGAGTAGTATTGGTTTATGATATGGCTGTTGCAGCAACGGTCTTTACATCAGCGGCATCCAATTCAGGACTATTAAAACATTGGTATTTATTCAAACCTGGTGCATGCTTAAACAATATAGCAGGCCAGCACAGGGAGCTACTTCTGTTTGCTTTTTATCAGTTTACTCAATCTGCAAGGCAATACATTTAACTCCACACAATTATTTAAAAAAGAACGACAAAAAACCCTAACTATGCATACTTAACCCACAGAACTCACGGCTCCAAAGTTGTATGAAGGACATGCTCTCTGAAAGATTAAAACTATTTGCAGACAGAACACAGCAATTTCCATTAAGTGAAAAAAATCGTATATATAACCTCATATACTACCTCATACTACTACATCATTCCCTTAAGTGCTGGAAAAGGTTCCTTTCAGTGGTAGCATATTTTCTAACTTTGCAGGGCTTGGGGAGGGGAAAGATTGTGGGGTTTGGAAGATGGTGGTACACAGCATCCTCAAAAATAGCGTTTTGTAGTTGCTGACCAACAGGAGGCTCAGTAGGGCATTCCTCTTCCACCTGCTCTTGTCATCTCCCGCTAGTTTTCCGATTCCTTCTCTGATCTTGCCTATGAAACCAGTGTGGCCAGGAAGCCAGAGCTACTTAGTTCAGGGAAGGTGACTCTAACTAGTCAATGAATATGGCAGCATTCCTGGGTATAGGCCAACGGTCTTTCATGCCCCAGAGCAGCTTAACATATTTTCAGGAGGACCCACCTCTGCTGTGTAAATGTAGATGGTGTTGAAGTTTGCTGAAACCAAGGCACGCAGCATGAAGAGAAACCCAATCATGCCTGTGCTAGAGAGAAAGCCGTGTGGAGCAAAGAGTTAGTATCACTGAACGGTGATCAGCAGAGACGCAACCTAATATATGCACTGTGCACACAGCTTAATACAAGGGAAAGCATAAGGAAATGTTGATTGCTGACAAGTATAACCTTTCTTTAGTCCATTGGCCAGGCATGTTTGACAACAGGCTATTGCACGTTAGGTTTCCCTCAGGCCGGTGTTAGAGGCTGGAGGGAATGACCTGAACAGGACCGTAGTGGCTCAGCTGGTGCCTTCAGCATTACGGTGAAGTCTGACTTCCAGCCTAGCCCTTGCCTTCGGTTCCTGTGTAAAACTGTTGCAAGCAAATGTGATGGCCAGGCTCAGTTTCAGGGAAAACTGAAAAAAACAATAGCAGTACAGAGGCCAATGCCTTACTGAATGACTGTAAGCTTCCTGATGGGGGCTTATTTAGCTTAACGACTGTTTGCAGCCTCCCACTCCAGCTCCCAAGTGTTTCAGCCAGCCTCCAGAGCCAGTGGCCCACGGGTACACTGCTGGCAAGCAGCCATCAGGCTACCAGCCAGTTTAGAGGAAACTTCAGCTTGAAGCCACCCTGATTTTCAGTAACCATTAAGCTCTGCCAGCTTGAGAAGGGTCTTTCTTACACATCCTCACAAATCAACCTGATTGATAACCACAGCACTCGTGGCAGCCTTTCCCTTGATGCCTTGAGCTCCTCTTGAAGTACCTGACTCTACAAGTTAGAGGAGACATGTGTAGCATTGCCAAAAAAGAAAGAAAGGGGGGAGAAAAAAGAGACTGAAAGAAAAATATTACTTCTTTCTGGTGGATGTTCTTCACATCATTTTTAATTTTCCAGACTGCACTAGAAAGCAGCTAGTTGTATGCTTAGGGGAAGCCATGTGGGCTCACTAGTACGAGTGAGTTGCTCTGCACACCCCTGCACCACAGCATCTGCTGCTGCAGCTTTCCCACAAAGTGCAGGGAACCAGTCAGAGGGTTTTTTCAGGTGTACAGAAATTACTGGCCTGACTGGTGACCTGAGAATACCACAGGTACTGCCCTCTGCCTGCAGCATTGCACCCACCCCCCCCCGCAAACAACACCCACATGCTGAGCAAGACTACCTTGAGGTGCAGATATTAAGGAGAAGAAAGAATAGCGCCGTACATCCCATGGTGATACACAGGCTCAGGCGTCTTCCGAGAAAATTGATGCCGAGAATGTTCAAAGGATTTACTGGAGATAAAAATGAAAACTGTAAAAGGTTAGATGACCTAACTGCAATGATTGTCTGACTTGATAGACCTTACGCAGTGTGCCTCAAAAATACTTCTCTGCATCCCCAGTGCCTACCAAATGCTCGACAAAATGCACAAACCCTATAATTCCCTTCCTGTACCCAAACCCTGTAGTTTGCCCTCATGCACCTTTTTTTGTTTGTCCTTCCTCTCAGAGTATGGAGCCTGTCCTCTGCTCTACGGCAGGACACCAGTGCTGGTCCTGAGCCATGAGTAGCACAGGCAAGAAAGGCACCCACTGGGTGAACACCGCTGGCCTGGGTGGTTTTGCTCCCTCTGGCCACGGCCCAGCCAAACACGGGGGCCCAGAGTGTGCCCTGTTGAGTCCCCCCATGAGCCAGGAGCCAGGCAGGCACCTGAGTGCGTCACTGGACTGGTCCCAGCCCGGCTGCACCTGCAGGGTCCAACACCCGGTCGTCTTGTAGCTCAGTTGCTGAGACGTGAACCAGGGAAAACGTTCACCTCCCAGGAGTGTTGCAACACTAGACCCACACAGAGTGCCAGGTTCTTTCAAGGGTGCCGTGTGGCTGCCGTTGGGCTGTCCTGCCATCCCCCAGTGCTCCTCGGCAGGCTGCACCAGGAAGCATTTTGGATTGCTGCGGATTCCCTGGGCGCTTAGCTGTCCTTTACTGTAGTGCTCAGCACAGGACCTGCTCCCGAGGCCACCATCTCTTTGAAAGTAGGGCACTTGTGTGGTGCATTCAGTTGCACCAATGCAACTATTTGCGATCCTTGCTTATTTATGACTTTCCAAAAACTACATGTCTGGGAATTTGGGAAGCCGGGCTTGGTTCTGGTAAGTTAGGAGCAATTTCCCCTGGAATCTAACCAAGGCTGTCAGTACGTACTAACTGCAAGGGAGGTCTTTGGCTCTGCTGTTGGAAGGACCCCATGCTGAAGTTAAATTATGCACCTGAGGAGCAATGCCCTCCCTTGCCCCTTGCCACCAGCTCATGGCCTGTGACCCAGACCTTCATTTGAAGAGCCTGTGCCTGGCACTTGCCAGCAATGCTGAGGACATTTCAAACTCTGGCACGTCACTAAATGCATGCGAAGCTAAAATCTTCGCATTGAGTATTGACTGGCTGTAAAAAGGGAATGGCAGAGCAGGGAGGGGAGGTTACGTGCGATCTCTCCGACTGTGCTGATGATCATGGTCTGGTAGGCAGCTGGCCCGAACAAGTGGCAGTGGCAGGGGCTGCGGCTCTCCTCGGAGTCATCGCCAGGGTCCTGCGCCGTTGGTGCCGCAGAGCCACAGACGAGGTCCCGCTCCAGTAACTCAGCGCTGGCCAAGATGACGCCGTAATAAGCAAAAGCTATGCCAAGCCTGGGGGGGGAAACACTGCAATGAGCAGCAGCAACAATGGGAAAGGTGAGAAAACTGAAATGCAGCAGGTTTTGGGTGCCCTGGGACCCCTGCTGCGCGCACCAGCTCTGCATGATGGACGCCCCCCCCTTAGCCTGAGCCGAACAGTGACTCGAGCACCCACCAGGTTACTGGTCACCCCACCCATGGCACACCATTGCCACCTATGTCCATCCACCTCTCTTCCTCGGAGGCCCCCACCCCAGCTCATAGCTCATCTTTTTGCTTGCCCCTTAGTGCTGCTCCTTGCTCTGCAGCAGGTGACCTGCTGCAGTCATGCTGGGGAGGACGTCCCCCTTCCCTCACGCAGGGCTGTAAGTGGAGACATTTCCAAACCACCCCTTCCCGGGGAACCAGGGAGTCTCAACATCAGGCCCTGATGCTTGCAGCTCACATGAAGCAACTGTCCAGGTTTTTTTTTCAGTCCTTATCCTTTCTGCCCAGGGATTTTTGAAAGGAGTTTTCATTAACTGGCTGGGGAGGCTCACATTGCATTAACTGGCTGGCTGTCAAAAACACAGCATTGGTGATGGCAGCCTGGCTGTGTCATTATCAAGTAATTCAGCATACGCCTAATCATAAGCAGGCCGAGAAGTAATTTTCACTTTTTTATCCCCCCTGGCAGTTTCAGAAACAAGCAGCAGAATCTGGGCTAGGAAACGAGCTGCCTGGAGAGGCGGGGGATGCTCGGGGCATGGGGGGTGGGAATGCAAACCCAAGAATATGCCAGCAACTCCTGGGGGGACTAGGAGAGAAAGGAGGATTAAAAAAAAAACAAAAAGAAAGGTATTTCATAACACTCACACAAGTTGAGGGGAAAAAAACATAAAAAATTCAAGGCCTGACTTAGCAACATTTTGGGTCAATGAGTTCCTACGGACCCGTTATTTATACATTTCCATTCCAGACAGCAAAGTCAATGAAACATATATTACCCTTGCATACAGCTACCAGGAACATTGCATATGAAACCCGTTTCTCTTCAATCTTAATTTTCCCCGGCCAGTGGCACTGGTAACGGTTAATGAGTTTCTGTCGGAGCCCTATTTCACTGATACATTGGCTGGCCTGCAAAGGCAGTGCATTTCTCCTCCTCTCGGGAAGAACAAGTTTACACCAAGAAGGGAAGTGGAGCTGCGGGCACGTTGCTGGTGCCCGCTGCAGGCAGGCGTGGGACCTCTCCTGCGGTTCTCGTCTGGCTCTCGCCCCACCTTCCCTCAGCCGCCCTGTCCTGAGGAAGGACTTACGGTGCCCTGCACCATCCTGGATGCCTTTTTCTGTCTATGTTAACACCGACTGACACAGGGTGTCTGAGGCATGGTCTGAGATCAGGACATGCCTACGGTGACCCGTACCGGCAGAGTTAACGGGAGACTTCTGCTCCCTGCACACGTTCAACTTACGGAATGAGCTGATAAGCAAGAGAAAAAAAAAAAAAAAAATTTTTACCATATGATCCATATCTGTAAAGTGGTTCTGAGGTATTTGGGGTGCATGAGGTCCTTGAATCTTCCTCTCCTTTCCTGCAAATCGTTTGACAGAAATAGAAGTTTTTAAAAAGGCATCCTGTATACAGGGGCGAGTGTTCTGCAGCAGCAGCTGGCACCCCAGGCCCCCCTGCCCTCACCCCAGGCTGCCGATGGCACAACACTGACAGATGCTGCAACACAGCACCCCATCAGCCCTCCAGAGAGGGAAGGCACTCTTCCCAAAGCCTGCCCACAGGAGGACGCGCTGCAAAGGATGGAGCGGAGCAGAAGAGAACACCCTGAGCACTCCCGGCCCCCACAGGACCCCCCAGCTCCTGGCAGTCTGGCCCCAGCATGACCGTCATGGTGCCAGAGGGGGACCTGCTTGCTGCTGGGGGGCCAGCACTGCCGGGGCTGCTGGCAGCTCCTGTTGCCCCACGTGCTGGGGAGAGGAGCCCAGCGTCCGCTGAGCTGCATGTGGAGCAAGTTTGTGGCCACGTGCATCTTGCCGGGAGGGCTGAAATGCCAGTGAGCAGAGAGACAAGCAGGCACTGGGAGCTCTGCCCACCCCGCTGCTCCCCAAGAGCCGGCAGCTGCCCCAGCATCCTACCACTGAGGGGAGATGAGTTCACAGGGATGGTTTGGGTTGCCTTTATTTTTATTTTCCTCATGAGTGGTTAAGCCTGAGAGGGTGCACAACTAACAAAAACTCTTCCCACAGCCAATGTGGGTCCATTACATAAATTCAATTAAACTACAGGGAAGCTTTAATTCTAATTAATTCCAATACAATAGCCCCATCTTGCATAAATTGCTAAGGACAATGCTTGGTGCCTGTGGGATTGAATAAACAGCAAAGGGGTCCAGGAAAGGGACTTAAAAGAGCTGGATAATAATTTTGAGGCCCTGGACAATAGTTTTGTCCAGTCTTACTCTCTTGGGGGGTCAAAGGAGCCACCTGAATAAGTTCTCCCACCCTGCAGTCAGCAGGGGATAAGGGGGAGCAGCTTGGGGGGGCCCTGGCCCCCAGTTCCTCTCCTGCCCTGCCTGCAGCACCCACATGTGCTTTTGGGCATTTCGGTCCAGTAATGATCAACTCCTGAGCTGCTCAGCTGCTTACAGGTGCAAACAGCGGTAGCTCTGAAATGGCCTCTCCTGCTCTGACCCTCTTCTGCTGGTCCGTGGCTCCATACTCAGGGACCTGGGGTGCTGGGACCCAGCGGACAAGCCCAGCCAGGGTCTGGGAGAAGCCTCTGGGAGCGGTGGGTTGACCTCATGGCAGGGACCCTTGCAGCCTGACCGGCCACAGCCCTGAGAGGGGCAGATCCCAGGTCTCCCGGCAGAGGGGACACCGCTGGGGGATGGATGGGCAATAAGGAAGAACGTGCTTTGCTGGGAGCCCTTTTTGTGGTAAAGGAAGCAAATCTCTTCTCAGCACGATATTTTTCCAAGCTAACACAAAGAATGCAAAAAAAAGCAGAAAACTCAATTCCATTTTGAAGGCCAAGATTATTGTCTCTCCAAAATAAAAATGACATCTTCATCATCACATTCAATAGTTGTTTGGAAAGAAACCAGGCGAGGAGGGGGAGAGAGGCAGAGCAAGACGTGCTTGGCGGTCCCACTCCCTCCCCGAACCCCAGATGCTGGCAGCTCTGGCCAGGACAGAGGGGCCAGGCAGTGCCGCGGGCTGGGCTTACCTTGGCGGGCTCCTTCAGCACCCCCTCGGGCATCGCCGCCCCGTTCATCTTGGCTATCCTCTGCAGCGTGGCCAGGGCAGCTGCCATGTTTCCCGTGGACACGTTGTACCGCGCCGACTCCGGGATGAACTGAAAGCGGAGCGGCGTCAGAAAGCCTTTCTGCACCTCTCTGTCCACGCAGCCCTACTCACAGCTTCCCGTCATGTCCATGAGCCCGGCCAGGTTAGCAGGGGACACCGCCTGAGCTGGAGCAGCCTTTTGCCTGAACTCGTCCCCAGCCATGCCCTGGGGCACCCCTGCGTGTCCCAGCTCCCCATACCCCATGTTGGGGGGCTCACCCTGCCCAACAAACCCATTTCTTGATCCAGATCCCAGAGGTCTGCTACTGAGCTGTCTGTGGCAAGCACTCATGAGAGGTGGAAGCCAAAGACACAGGTCTAACAAAAACAACCCTTAATTATTTGAAATTCTAAAACGGGATGAGGCGCATGTCACTTAAGCAAAAGTCTTGGAAGACTCAACAAAGCCATTTAAAAAAAGGAAGACATGGATGAAATTTAGGAACAAACTCATTCATCACTAGCATTTGCAATGTTCACCCACACCTGGTGCTCTTTCCAAAATAAAATACCTTTTTATTAAATGATGGCTCTATTAAATTATAAACAATTACATCTGTATCACTGAAATATGAATTTAAAACTCCTTTTTTAAAGGTGTGTATGCTGACTCTGTCTTTTTTTCTTCCAGACTAAAAACTTTTGCTACCCATTTTTTTCTGGCAAAAATAATCAGGGAAACCAAACGTCAAAGTTATACTAGTGGACGTTCACAGCAACCTTGCATTTGACTGCACAGATAACACCCCAGATGGACTTGTGCATCCATTCAGCTGCAGGAAGGGCTTTCACATCTGCACGGCTTGCACCAGCCACAGCTTAGCACTGCAATGCCCACGAGCACCGTAAGTAGGGATTTTTTACATCACTCCCCACAGTCCAAGGCTGATATTTCTGAAGCATGAGTAAACCTGGGGAAGCTGCTGTTGACCCTGACACCCATTTGCTCTGTGAACACTTTACTGAGGCTTCTTTCCTCAGCCCTAGCAAATGTAAAGACTGAAGAGGGTGCGCTGTGGCCAGCGCTAGACTGAAGATAATACTTGTGATTTTTTGCATAGCCTGCCTAGCCTGTCTTCCTCTTGATGCCTGGCCTATCACCATGGTCCCTGGGTACTGCTGGCAGCCTGGACACTGGAGGCTGTGGTGCTAGAGGGCTACAGCAGGGCAGCAAAGCCAGAGGCTTTGCAAAGCAAAGCAAAGCCAAGCCATCTCCCACAGGGTGATGTCTCCCCAGCAGCTGGTCTGCAGCCCCCCTAGGCCATCAGGACCTTCCCAAGCCCCCCCGGCAAGAGGGCTGGGGTGCTGAAAGGAGGACACAAGGACAGCCCCAGGCTTGCGGGGGGTGGAGGGCGATGCCTCTTGGTGCCTGGGGAGACACCAGGTTGGTGGTGGTGCAGCGGGGAGCGAGGAGAGGAGCTCTTCCTACCTTGAACACCAGGATGAGAAGGATGCCGGGGATGGAGGCGATTCTGATCAGCCACCGCCAGCCGATGGTTGGGTTCACCACCGATGCCAGGCCAATGATTAACAAGGATCCTGCCAACCAAAACACCTTTCCCAGGGAAAAAAATTGGTTAAAACACGAACACATGGCAACAATTTATTTATTTTCTTCCCTTCTGGTCTGGTTCCATGGATAGGTGGGGATCTGTGCTGGGGAGCACTGTGGTTCAAACTGAGCCATCCCACAGCTGTCTGAGAAGCTGAGCTTGGGTTGAAGGAAAGAGGGAAAGAAAGACAAGGATTTCGGGAAGGATGGCTGAAGATAATCTTAATTAGCTCCAGATGAAAACAGATAACTTGCTGTGGCTACCATTGTACTTAAAGCCACTTCTTTTGTCCTTGCAGTCGCTTCTCTGCTAATGCTCATGCCCATGAATTTTCCTCTTGTCTAAATCTCTGCGGGGAAGCAGCAGATTTACAAGCACCAAAGGCAAAAACGGGCCAGATTTCCATTGCTGGAAGTTGGTGGGTCTCCAGTAGACTCAATGCCAAGTTATACCAATGGAGAATCTGGCCCCCTGATCTGCAAGTACATTCCTCCCCGAAGTTCACTTGTTGCCATGAGGAGATGCGTCCCTTTCCAGGGGACCACCCAAGGGAGCTTAGCCAACACAAAACACAAACAAATACATAAAAGCCACAGCAAGTTCATGAGTAATCTGTGGGCAGAAATAACAAATTTCTGGGGAGAAATACAAGATTGTTCTTTTTTATAAACCTTTGTGTTTCTGATGACACTTTGGTAATGAAGCCCTGGGATCAAACAGGCAGTAATGAAAAGCAAATTATCCCTGCCACTAAGACCATATACAAACACTTTTGGTTCCACAGTCAGACGAATTCATGTGCTTGATGAGGCCTCCGCAGATCATTTGCACATGCAGCAAGTGCCCACTACAGAAATCTGGAGTAAGCAACAACCCCAGTCATGCTTGCTGTGGTCTTTGCCCAGCAAGTGGTCACAACCCTCCCAGCACGTCTCAGGCCGAATTTGGGACTATCTATGCTAGCCCTATCCTGCACAAAGCCCCGTGCCGTCCCTGAGCAGGGACAGAGAGAGGCACAGATTAGCACCTCATCTGGGAATCACCTCATTAATCACTTGTTATTAAACAAGTCCAAAGAAAGGAGAGGAAGAGCCCAGGCCCGGAGGGGGCCGATGGTGCCACTAGCCCCAGGGCTTGCCAGAAAGCCCATAGGCACTGGCCCCGTTATAGCAGGCAGCACTGTTATCGGTAGGGCAACTGAAAGACTGCGTGTCAGCCATCACTCAAAATCCCCATGCAACGTTTGGAGCATCCAACTCTTTGAGAAGAAATTGCCTCTCTTCTGCAGGCAGCTGCCCGTGTACATCTTTAATAACGCAGACGCCATGCTCCGGGGCGCAGGCAGCAGCAAGCACTCGCTTGGACCAAGACAAACGCGAGTAGTCTGGGAGAAAGGCTGACGTGCTGGAGACCTGGCTTCCAAACCGCAGCAGGACAAATCTCCTGGGACTCGGAGCTAGAAGAAACAGTAACATGCTCACTCTTACCTGAGATAAGGGCAACATGTATCCTCTGTATTTGGTGGGCAAAAACTCCGTTTTTATGATAAGCCTAGTGAAAAGGGAAAAAAATGCAGAAATACAACAACAATGAGAATTTCTATACTATATCTATATATATCAAGCAGCAGTTCAGCTCAGCTCAGTGCTGGACGTTGCTGCCTGTAAGCAGAGTGCCCATCTCTTTTCTACCACTGAGCACCCAGAGAGGGGGCCCACGCTCAACATGCCTCCCACTTGGGCAGGCACCAGATTACACGCAAGGGAGATGCATGGCATGAATTCTCTCCAGGCCAGGGCTGTAGGATACGGGCAGGTGTTCCTTTGCACCGAGAAACCCACGGGAATGTCCTACGGGGCAACTGAGTTGTCAGCATGGGCACGGAGTACATTTGTAGGAGTGGACAATGTTTAGTGAATAATTTTTTTCATTAAATAAAGAAAACGGTCCATTCCACTTTTTATCAAATGGTTGGATAACCCTGCCAGCTGGCACTGGCAGCTCTCAAGCTTACAGGTGTGAATTGTGCTTCCTTGGCTGAAAAGAGAGAGAGAATGGGAAAGACCCATGTTGGCTCCTTCTATCTCAGCTATTGAAGTGTTTTACAAAATATGCAATTTCCCTTCATCCTCACTAGGCTCATTAGCAACCTCTGTGGCCAGGGAAGGGGGGCATCCCCCAGAGCTTGGCGGGGGGGTGTGCATGGTGCCTTCTCCTCCCAACACCACCTATCTCCCTCACGTCCTTTGCTTCAGCAAAGGGGTCTCAGGTCAGTGTGACCAGCTTTGGGCTTTCCTGCGTGGGCAGCATGGAGGTTCGAGGAACCACAGAAAATTATGAAATGTTGCATTTGTTTCCCTTAGAGAGTTGAAAGAAATAATTTATTTTGCCAAGCTCCTAGTGAAGTGGTTGTTAATATTGTGAATTTCTCCTCTCCCCCTCCACGTCCCCCTTTCCGCCCCAACAAGGCAAAAAGTTTCATTTAAATTGGAATGTTTTACATCAGTTCAAGAAGAATTTGCTACTTAAGCAGAATTGTTCTGACTTTTTTATGAGGAAGCAGCCTTTGCCCATCTGTTACCTGCCTAATTGTTTTTATAATATATGTGCTTAATAATCCCTCTGTCACTGGCTTAACATAAAGCAGCTGCCCCCTCTGTCCCTGGGCTCGGGAGTCCCTGGGAACTGCAATTTAGGTTGATCGACCGGGATTCAGTGAAATTACAGGATGGCACTTTGTTTTAAGGCGATGTGGGAATTTGCTCCCCTTTCCACTTCCAGCCCCCGTGGAGGCCCCTTCCCCGCCATCTCCTCCAGGTTGCACGCGCAGCCACGGCTTATCAGGCTCAGCGCAAGGGAAAGCGGGTGCTCTGCCAGGGTCAGCCAAAATGAGCTGAGGGGCCTTTCTTGCTGTAAACCAGGGAACTCAGCCCCTCCAGGTCCGGGGTGCCTCTGCTAACCTCTCCGTGAGGGCTGGCTTGCTACTGCCCGTGCCACGATGCGCGAGGCACGGCCTTACCCTTGTGCGTGGCCCGACACGCCACCTCCTACCATGGCCCGCAGGAACACGAACCAGATGTAGGATGGGGCAAATGAGGTCAGCAGGGAGAAATAGGCTGCCCAGAGGAACGAGAGCAGCAGAATCTGCAAAAGGGGCAAAATCAGGGTCATCAAACCACGGGCTCAGCCAGGTGCGTGGCTCCCGCGGGGCCTGGGAAAAGGACATGCAGCCCCTGGTGCTCACTCACCTTCCAGCGGCCATACCTGTCGGCCAGGAGCCCGAGCACTATGCTGAAGACCATGTAGCCAAAAAACACCATCTAAGGGGAATTGAAACATAGCTGTGGAGGGCCCACTCCCGGCAGCACCGGGCAGCTCTGCTGGTTGAACTGTGGGTGAGTTGAATGTTTTCCAAGCAGCAGGATGAACTGCAGTGCCCAGAGCTATGAGCGAGGTGGCTTTCAGGGGTTGAGTTCCTCTGTGTAGGCACTCACTGCTTCAACCCTCAAAGCTGAGGGTTGGATGGCAAGATCTTCAAAATAAGAATATGGAAGTGGGGGCTTGGTTTGGCATTACAGCTCTGGGCACAGACGCGTGCTTACATCAGCTGGCTTTCTACAGTTGTGGTACTGCTCTTGTCCCTGGGAGGAGGCCCTAGGAATTTATTCGGTCCACTGGGAAATGTATTTTACAAAGCCCATGGTGGTGCCCTGGACAATGCCCACATAGTGGATGACCTGCATGGGAGGAACAAAAGTCACTCACCGTTGTCACTAAAGCCACCTGCCAATCTTGAAGCTGCCACTCGCATCGGATGAGAGGGGACACAACAGCTATTAGCATGATCTCCATGGCTTCGGCCACCTTCAGGAATGAGGTTGCATGTTAGCAAGAAAGGAAGCCACAAGGAGCCCACAGCGGAAGGTCCCTCAGTCCCACCAAGCCTGCAGCCATGGCAGTCCCACCATGTTAAAACAGCCCTGTGAAGCCATGCTGCCTCGAAGTGGTCTGAGCCCTGTGCCTGATCTGGAAGACATGAGCACTTGGAAACAGGGAGAAGAGGGGGAAAGGTGCACCTAGAAAAAAGGTATCTAGGTACATTGTGTATCTAGGAAGGCTAGAAAGACTCATCCTTTGCAGAGGAGACTCTTACCCAGCTGTGCTAGTAGAAGGTCTTCAACTATCCCTGGAAACCAAGCTGCTTGGTTAGTAACCTGGCTGTGAATCCAGGCATCTAACACAAAGATGACCTCTTAAAACTGTTTTTGATTAAAAACTTCGTTGCTCCATTGGCTGTTTGCCCCAGCAGCTGGCTTCAGTTAAGAAATGAGCCTATTGTTTACAAATAGCTAGAGGTTTTTACACCTCAGCTGCAGTGATTCTCATGGATATATCCCCATCGCACCTTTACACCAGCTTGGCCTCAGGCTTGTGCCCCAGTTCCCAGACCAGATACACCATTAACCCAAGACCCTGGCAGGTAGGAAATTTTTCAGGTAGCCAAGGGTGAGAGGGAGCACAGCCCTCCCGTGCCAGATTGCACAAGGTTTGGGTGCCCTGGGGATGGCATGAAAAATGCCGTCAGGAGGATGAACCTAACCCTCAGGCACTATTGAAGACGTGCCCCATCAGTGCTGCCTGGTGGGACGGTGCTCCAGGGCAGACACCAGGCCAGGATGCTCTGGGCCAGCCTGCTCAGCTTTGCCCTGAAATAGGTCTGATATCAGTTGTGGCCAATATCGATTTTGGCCAAAGATGACAACAGCAGAAATCATGCTTGAGAAGGTATGTAGGAAAAAAATGGGCTGCAATATGTGCCTATGGTGCTTATGGTTGTTATTGCACAGTAATAAGGAAAAATGAGTGTTTTTTCCGGCCAATGCAGATGGCTGCAGACACCTACCCCAGTGCTGCCCATGATCAGGAAGCGCGTAATGTGGAATCTCCCAAACCCAATGGTTTCCACAGCTTCTTCCACCGTAAATGTCTTCTGCCCTGAAGACCAAAGGGAAAGAAAGACAGAGACAAAAAAGACATCAGCAGTCAAATTGTACCTCCTCTGTATGAAATGTAAACATTTTTCATGCTACTGTGGGACTGCACCAGGAAAAAGGCTGGAAACACCTACTGGTTGTGCGTCCACTGACCAGCCCCTGGGCAGGCTGGTGGCCGGGCACGTCAGGGTTTGCTGAAACAGCAGCCAGCAGGGGAGAGGGCAAGCTGGGCATGGGGGAAGGACAGCCTCGCTCCCCTGGGGCTTTTAGAGCCTTGACCAGAGTTACCCCAGGTGCTTCAGAAACCCATGGCTGGGACCGCATCTGGGCAATGGTCTGCTCCCTTCCTCTGCCCAAACCACCGTGGGGCTCAGCCCCTCTGCGCCCCTCAGGCACGGGCCCGCTCCTGGCATGGGCAGTATGAGCTGGGGGCTGCCCCAGCCCTGAGCCCTGCAAGACAAGCACAGCCGGGAGTTTTGTCTCCTAAGCCTTTATTCCTGACTTTCAGCTCCCCCATTTCAAGAGCAAACAAAGCATCTCAAGATCAGGGCTGGGATGACTTTATAAACAGACCTGGCAGAAAGCTTTCAGTATATGTATACTTTCAAGCTCTTGTTTAAGTAAAGTCATGGCTGCATGAATTTTTCTGTCAGGGCATTTATCTCCCAACTAAGTCATCTCAAACCCATCAACATTACCTCTGAAATGGAAAGAACTTACTGCAGGATTTCAAGAGAAAATTCTTTTTTTTTTTTTTTTTGCAAATGCAGAACTTTTCATTTTATGCTTTTCTACAATTTTTTTCAGTATAAAATGCTTTTGAAATAGAATATATTTTTATTTTTTTAAAAAAATTATCCAAAATGAAAGAATCCTTGAATTGCCAATGTAAAAAAATATTTACACAACGCGGAGACCTGAGAACAACCAAGCCAGCCAGCCATAGGTAGCAGCCACCAGCCTGGTAGCTGTGATGGGAGAGGAGCAGTATGAAGCTGATGTTTGTGGCTCCGTGTACAGAGATTTTAGGTAGCTGGAGTGCCAGGACTGGGGACCCTCCCTCTACACTGGCTAAATGAGGACCCAAATTTCTAGTCCTGCCAATACAAACTCACCTTTTGGGGGTTCTTGTCTCTCCGCGTGGATTTCCTCCAAGCCAATAGCATTTTCTGCCTCTTTCGGGGCAGTGGCCATCTCAGCTCCTGCTGGTGTCCACCGTCACTGTTGGGCAAGGCTGGGATTTATCTGTGAAACCTCTGGACATTCACAAAGCCATCTGAGCAATAAGCCAGCAAAACACCATCCCGCGCTGGAGTGGAAACATTCAGATATGCTCAAACATGGGTTTGTTTCAGGCAGCTATTAGGACATGTCTCTTCCTAGAGTGTTTTTTGTGAAAAATACATAGAAACATCATAAGGCAAGTTAGTTGAACTGACAGAGATCAGTCATTGCATTGCACTGGATGTTTTTATGGAAAGCCTCAGGGAAGACTGGAGACCCACTAACACAAGAGAGCGTGTGACGACTTCCCCAGCCCAGAGGCGAGTGAAATGCAGAGGCAGCCAAAAAAGAGCCGAGACATACATGACTGGCAGCAGGTTACCCCTGTTGGAGGCAGAAATTGCCACCCTTTGGGAGCCAGGGTCAAGTGAGAAGTAGAGGTGCTGCACTCTGTAATTGCTCAGCCTTACGAGAGCACGCACTGAGACAGAGCCAGCGGGTAGGAACAGCCATGCCAAGGAGCAGGGTGGCCCAGCCTACACCCCTAACCCTGGCTGCCCCGGGATGGCACGGCCAGCGAGTGGCAAGCACCAAACTCCTCCTCAGCCAGTCTGCACCTTGCCAGCATAGCGCTTCCCGCTGCAAACCTGATCCTCAGCCTCACCCCCCCGCCACGCTAATCCCCATCTTCTCGGGTAAGCAGGAAACACAGCCGTGCATTCTGGATTGCAACAGGGGAGAACTGGCTTCCTCCCTGGGTGTTTCTGGTTTCCAGCACTAGTTCCCTTGGCCTGATCACAGCCGCTTTTCCTGGTCAGAAAAACTCATCTTAATCCCACGGCAGGGATTAAGCACACCACTTGCTTTAACCCACAAGCTTTCCTGCCAAGTGCAGGCTCAGGCACTGGGGTGGGGGGGCTCAACCCATCTTCAATGTGACGACACCCTCTCCTTTGATGACCTCCCTCCAGGGGTGCTGGACTTGGCCAGGCAGCATTCACAGCCAACCAGCAGTGATCAGGGAGGCTGCAGCAGGGTGAGAGCTT
Source organism: Fulmarus glacialis (assembly GCF_000690835.1). Taxonomy (NCBI): domain Eukaryota; kingdom Metazoa; phylum Chordata; class Aves; order Procellariiformes; family Procellariidae; genus Fulmarus; species Fulmarus glacialis. Next base: position 41,977 of record NW_009217551.1, read on the forward strand.
GAGAGAATTAATGACCGAGAACATCTAATGGAAAATACAAAATCCCAGCTGAGATAGAGGGCAGCACGAATATGGAAAGCACGGAGTTACAGGCTGGATACCTTAAAAGCATTATACTGAGGTACAGTTATAAGGAGGTCTTTAAGGGCTAATGGCAGAGGAGTCAGTCGGGTCACATACACTGACCTTGCTGTTACAGATCGTTACAGTCAGCATCCAAAAGGATGCATAGGATATTGCTTACCACTGTCTCTCAGCAGTGTCCTTGCAGCAGCGATAGCTGCCAGCAGCACACATTGCCACCAGCTGACCACATTGGCCACCAGCTATTGACCATTTCCGAGTGGAACCGGCTCAAAAGTAACCAAACAAGGTGCCTGGAAGAGCCCATGAGAAGAGGTAAAGCTTTACTGTGTGGCTGAATCATGAAGGGCTTTGCAATAACAAAATCTGTGGGCCTTTTTTTCTATTCCCTTGTGATTAGGGACCTGCAAACACATTCTGCCTTAAGCTGCCGCATCACGTCTGGTTAAACAGCCACTGTCCTCCGAAGCGCGTGGCAGGCACAGCCCATGGCACTGGCAGGCCAGGCTGGGGCATGTCCAGGGTGAGGATCGAGCCCTGGACCCTTGCCCATCCCAATGTGAAAGCCTGATGCTGGGATACGCTGCTAATTTTTGCTGAGAGGCACTGGAGTGTTTCACTGGCACTCACCCTCTCTGGGCTGCTTGCCGCTGTGCTGGAAAGTGCTGCAGCTCTTCCAGAAAAGGAGAGGAAACCCCGATGCCCTGCGTTGCTGTGTGGGACCCCTGGTGAGGCTCAGGTGCTCAAGCAGAAGGGTGCATTGCTGCCTCAGACACCCCACGGTAGCCAAGACACCCCCAGAGGCATCAGGATGGCAGATAGCACCTATGGGAGACCCACACTGCTCTCAAATAGCAGTGGGTGAGCAGGTGGGATACCTGCTGTAGCATCTCAAATAACACGAGAAACCTGTGCAGGCACCTGCATCCCCCCTCTCTCCAGGGTATTGGGGCAGCTGGAGTAAAATTCACTCATCCATGAGCAAACAAGAAGCCACTGTTCAGGTAAGTCCCTGGCACTGTATGCTCTGCTCTAGCATTTATGTCCAAAAGACAGAGATTTAGATGCAACTCTTCAGTAATCCCCCTAACAGTTCCTACTGAACCCATGGTTTGCTCATCGCAAACATTTGCAGCACTGTTAGCCCTGATGGAGTAGCTAGTGTCTGTCACACCTCTTCAGGGAGTTACAGGTTTCCCGCTATTTGTAAATCCCACTGAAAATACTAAATGTCAATCACATGGGTCAAAAGAACAGCAGTGACAAAGCTGCTGCTGGCAGGGAAATTAGCCATCCTCCATCTGAAAGGAGCCAACCAAGAGCGCAATGAAACTGCCCGGCAGCGGGATGCCGTGACCCCACACTGGAGGGCTTGCCAGACAGCAAAGGGCACATGATATGCAATGCTGCTCATGAGACCAGCTGGGAATTTTGTCAGTAAAGTCGGAGAGCTTCTGCACGTGACATACGAACGATCAGATACCCCCACTATTAAGCCAAGGCTTGATTAGGTATTTTTTCTTTTTTTTTTTTTCTGAGTGAAGCTTCCTTACCTCTGCAAGGTCTCAGGCACGGAGGAGCGGACCTTTCCTCTTTTCTGGCTGTTTCTTTCCCTTCTGCTATTTTCTTTTTACAGTGTTGGCAGTACTGTGGGTTTGGGATCCAGCTCACAGGAGTCAGGTTTCCTCCTCGCCGGGCTCGGGCGGGTCCCTCTCCACCCACCTCCACCCCCCAGAAGTAGGTGCCGCAGGCAGGGTGCCCCAGTGCTGGCCTGTGCTGGTCCCATGACACCTACAGGTCCTCCACAGGGGCTGCTCACCACAGGGACGACCCCAGAGAGATGGAGGGAGAGCACTGGGGAGATATCCCTATTACTACACCAGCAAGATTTTAGCTGACAGGTTTCGGGGGCAGGTCCCGCAGCACCGGCGGCCATGGAAAGGGCCTTTGCGAACCCCTGCAAAGCCATGAGCAGTACCTGGGCGCTGCAGTCAACCACCCCCCTCAAGCCAGGCGAAGCCGACTCAGGTGCTATCATCATGAAAAAATTGAGCCTGTTTGTCTGCTTCATCCTTCTAAATTTCCTGACTGAGTACCGAACTGCAGGGAGCATTCATGGCTTAAACTGCTGCAGCGATCCTGACCTTACCATGCAACGAATCTCTGTGTTACAGGTTGGGTTGGCCAGTGAATCCGAGCTACGATAGGTATGTGCTCTTGCCTACGAGGTTGTCAACCAAAAGGTTGACATACTACTCAAGTGTGTTGGTGTTGGCTTTAATTTCTCCCAGTGAAGATGCTGGGATGTTTTTTGTCTCTCTTTTCCATGAAGCTTCCCAAAATCCTTCTCTTTTGAACTATGTACACTGAGCTGCAATAGTTTTATTAAAGCATGTAACTCCCACGCTGAATCTCGTGCTTCCAAGCATCAGGAAGACATTTGCTACCAGCCAACATATGCTATTTCACAGCCTTATTTTTCTCCTAATAATATCTAATATTCAGCTACAGCCGTTATTGGCATCTGCTGAACTAGATGCATGTTCCAGGCTGCCAGATCCATACCATTATGTTTTCATTGCAAAAACTCAGACAGTGCGCATGCAATCACAGGCGGGTGCAGATGTTTTGGCATTCCAGCTTCCCAGCACAGAAGGGAAAAAATGATAAAAATAGCAGTGAATTTCTCAGCCACAGAGATGTGCTTTCAGGCCTAGGTGTTTGGGATTGTACAAAGGGTTGCTATGCCTATTGCTCTTCTTAACCACCTCATGATACTTTAGTTATTTGCCACGGAAATGAAAAGACTGGTCATAGTGAAGCATGAACAGAAATGTCTGCATGTGTGAAAGCTCCAGGAGAAACAAGAGAGCGAGGGCAAGAAAAAAGGTCTCTATGCTGGCCAAGGACACGACAGAGAGCCATCACACAGGTAAACACTGAAGAAAGTGCTGTTCGCTGCAGGAGCCTGAGGCTGAGCTCCAAGAAACTGTTGACTACCTTATGTTTATGAAAGCTTAGTCCAAAAACCAGTTCATCATCATCAGTCCAGAGGACGAGACTGGACGAGAACTCAGTACCTGGCTTTCCTCATCCTCCGTGTTACCAAAGTGGTCTTGGCAGGAGAGCCTGGCCACACAGAGCAATGGCTCTCGTGAGAAGGAATAAAAAATCCAGGAGAGAATGAGTGTGAGCGACTGAAACCCATTTGATTGACTTTGTTATCCCTTTCCCTTCCTACATGGTCGTTCACTGAGTTTTGCTATATTAATTTTCTCCAAATGATATAACCCATGTCACCAGCTCTCAGAAACAGACACCTTCCTAGCAATGGGATGAGCTTTGGATCCAGAGGCACCCATTCCTCCCTAGGCACCGATCGTGAGTCCACCCCGGAGGGGCACACTGAGGTCCTGACTTGGGAGGAGTTCCCAGTCAGGTAATTGGAAGTCATACCTCCTCCAGCAACGAGTAAAGTCCAGATAAGGTGTTGTACCAAGGTGTCCTAGTCTGTAACAGTGATCTCTGCTGGATCTGACCACATCTGGTGGCCACATTCTCAGCATCAGCTAGAAAACACGGTCCCGTTCAGCCCAGCAGCTGTGCTGGGGAACGGGCAGTCACTGTTCTGCTCCAAAATCCCCCTCATCTTCTGCAGGAAAACATTTTAAAAACAAGGCATTCTCTGGAACATTTCTGGTTTTTAAATAAGTCTTAAAAACAACCCAGATGAAAGCCAGGGCTCTCCTCAAAGTGTGTAAGAATAGCCCTGTCTCTCAGCAATTTTTCATCTGAATGCTCCCTGATTATTAGTGGGCTTGGTCTTCAGGTGGAGTGGAGAAGTGCCGTCCCTGTATCACGAATGCACAAGTGAGCCACAGGTTCTGCTGCGTTATTCAGTTGTGCACAGAAAGGGAAATCTGAATACAGAATTAAGCCAAATGTTTGAATCACTCTTCGGTACAGTAAACAAAAAAACATCTTGCCATCTGCAGTATTCACAGGATAAGTTGTTTTTCTTGATTAAAATGTAAACCTCAGACAAAAAGCAAAACACCAAGAAGCTCTAAAAGGAATGGCATTCTGTTTCAGGTAATCACCTTCTCACTTACATTGTGATCACATGGAAAGATGCAATAAAGATAAAATACGTGTTTGCAGAAAATCCGCCCGCTGTTTCATAAAGCAAATTGTTTTCTCTGCGTTTGGTAATGCATCAAACTAGTTTGGCCTTTCTTGCTTCAAGACACCTTTTCTCCTGAATAGGAATATACAAAATAGGCTGGAAGGAAGAAACAAAGGGGACGTGCATACGCTGAGCAACTGTGACACCAGCTGCATTCATGTCCATGTGTTTTTCGTCTGTACCGTAGATTACCCATGCCCAAAGAACCGGTGGCACGAGGCCACGCGTGGGTCATGGACATGCTCCTGTGCCCACCTCTTCTCAACTCCAGCTGCTGCTTCAAACGCAAGCTGTTGTTAAAAGGGAAACAGGCTCCTGACTCTGTTGGTAACTAGTGCCCAAAGCCGGTATGGCTTCTTGGCACCACAAGGGAAAAAGTGGAACAACTGCTTTTCCTGGGGCTCTATTTTCTCCCCGGTCACTGTAGCAGGAAGGTGGCTCTCAAGCCTGACTACTGCAGACTCATGGCCCGTGGTGACTATTCCACTGTGTGTCCTGCTGAGAACACTCCCGGGTGGGTTTCTTTGACGGAGCTGGGTATCACGGGTGCGAGGTGTGAAAATGAGGCTTGTTTGGTCACACCCCATGGAAGGAAACACGGTCACCTCCAAATCTGTGTGGGGATTTTACATCCTCCATGTTTAAAAAAAATAACCTGTCACGATTAACACTATTCAATTTGAAAGATTAGTGATTAATGAATATTTGGAAAAGATCACAGTACATCAATACTGCAAATTCATCTCAACTGTTTTGATTCCTCTCTTCTTTCTGTTCATTAGGTATCAGCATTTCTACGCAGTCTGCTTTAACAACCCGTCTTGAAAAATACAGCACAGGGGGAGTCATCTTAAGTCTCCAGTGAAAAACAAGTCAATAGAGAGAAATAAATTGGCTGCCAATGTGGAAACTGGCATGCTCTTTTGTTTACACAGCTCAAAACTAACACTTTTGTTAAGTGATGACATGTGCAAACATCTATAATCCAGTGCTGTCAAGCCCTGGAGCAAATCAGATAAAAAGAGGGTTGTTGTAGTAAAGCATGTAGAAAATTGCTAGCCTGCAATATGATCTGTCTTTAAGCTGGTTTGCATTGTGTGCTAAATGAAGGGCTGCAATCTTATAAGGGACTTAATCGTTGTCATATGATCAACCACAGCTTGAAACAACAGCCGAAACATATTTTCCTTGGAAAAAAATATGCCACAAAGACAAGGCAGTAAATGGAGCAAAACACATGCCAGTTGATTATTAATGACCAATTTAATTCAAAAGCTGCATCTCCTCTTTTCAACCAAGCAGTAGGCAGCTGACCCGATCAAAAGCTGAGGACCAGGTACTTGGCAAAGACATCAGTGGAGATACTCAGCCAAGGGTCCAGCCAGCCCAGCTGATGTAGTTCAGCTCTCAGCTGATACAGCAGTATATGTGAATGCAGCTAGGACATTTTCATCTACAGCTGCTCTTCTTTCAAGGGCCACATCCCATTCTGTTTCATCCCATATATCCCACTCTGTGGGTGAGCCACCACAAGAAAACAGAGCCTGGTCTGAGGAGCGAAGCAGCGATGCACTGGCTTCACTCTTCTGCGGTGCCATCGATGATGTGCTTGAAGGAGAAGGGAGAAAATTTGTACCCGGCTCCCACGTAGAACTTGTTCTGGAACTCCACCCTGGGGAGGAGCAGAGGGGGGTGTCAGTGCTGCCCGCAGGCAGGACCTACGGCCAGCCGAGAGGCCAAAATGTGGCACCCACAGGAAAAGGGAGGCCATGAGAGATGGTGGCCTCTGAGCCGGGAACGTAGGCTCCTTCTGGAGCCAGCAGTGAGACACAGGCAGCCCAGTGAGCAACCTGGCACCCATCAGCTTTGACTTTCCATCAGTCAGCCTGGAAATGCTTCTCATGAAGCCAGTCAGCAGGACCTTGCCTGCCCGCTAAACTGCTTCTAGCAGCTCTGAGAGCTGAGACAACCGCCTGCTGGTTGCACACTCTGGTGGGAGACAGACATCTCCCCCTCCCTGCACAATAACAAGCAACTGCACCACGGTTTGCCTTGACAGCGTTTGTGGGTTTTGGTGGGACGTTACATGGTGAAAAAGGCCACAGCTTGGGTGCTCAGGCAGGATGCCAAGTTATGGTGGTGATGAGGGGCGATTTGTTACCTTGGTCTTGCTTTATGTACTAGCCTGGTGGTGCGTCCGCACTGCTGTCCTTGCCTGGACTGACGTCTAGTTAAGACAGACACAAGCTAACTTGAAACTGGTTTGCCACAAAGCCAAAACAGCCTGGAGCTCAACCTGGCCTAATGGCACAAGTGCTGACCCAGGTTTTTAGCAGCTTTTGCAGCCCTGGCTGAACTCTTGCTGCAGTAGGTAGTCCCCAGCTGGCTTGTTTGATGGTAACCCTGGGTGGGATACACAACCAGTGGTGTGGCTGTGCCTTCAGGCCTTATCATGCAGGTCAAGGTGGCCCCAGTGGCTCTGCATGTTTACCGGGGTAGAGCTGCAGGTTGCCATTTGCCACATGTGCCCACAGCCCCCACGAGCTCAGGAGGACAGGCAGGGTCCTCCAATGAGCAGCTCAGAGATGGAGCAGGGGGCTCTGACCTCCCTTTGCAGGAGTCTCCCTCACTTCATTTGCCAAGGGGGACCAATGTCCTAATGCATAGGTACCAGCATGGCGTGTCTGACGCCGGCTGGTGTGGCCATCTGTTTCCACAGCCTGATGCCTCCCAAAGACTGCTTTGGGAAAAGCTCCCAAAGACCACACCACCTACCAGTGCAGACGCAAGGCGTGCAGAAAGGCTGAGAGCCCCTCCATGACAAGCAGGATGGCTACCGTCAGCACTGCAAATGCAGCGAAGATGATAAAGATGACAATGAGGCCTGCCCAGCCGCTGTTGTTGAACCCGTTGTGCATCACCATGGTCCAAAGGACCTCTGACAGTTCTGCAAAAGGAAATAAAGGGAAAACAGTGCTGTGCAACAGCCATGGACAGACACAGTGTGCAGTCTGGCAGCTCACCCATTTTTCCCAGTTAGATGAGCTGGCCTAGGATAAAATGTACATGACAGTGATCACGTGTGACCACCCTGCCTCTCCACAATGACAGGGGAAGGAAAGTGGATGCAGGTTGTTTTCCATTGCTCCTTTTCACTGTGTTAGAAGCTGATGGTGCTGTTTTGGCTTGGCTTTGTATCACAAGTCCATGTGAGCACGCTACCAGCGCTGCTGGTAGAGTCATCAGTTTAAATTGGACCTCTTTAACATGGCAGATAGGCAGTACGCCGAGCCTTCTAGGACTACCTGCTGCTAAATCCCAGTGAACATGATTGATTGACATAGTCAATACATGTGTAGACTATGTTACAAGCTGTACTGATTGATGGTAGCTAAAACCCACAGGAGATGTGTAATTCCCATTTGTTCTCCAAACAACTTCTCTTAGGGTGTCATGGAGAAGCTGTGGTGGAAAAAAAAGGACAACTGGTTGGTCCCGCTCAAGGCAGGATGTATTAATGTTTAGTTTGCTTGCATGCTCTTAAAGATTGTTTTTCCTGTACGGTTTTATATCAACATTCACACCACTGGTATATCTGACACATCCTGCCAATGCAAGACCATACTCCTAAGCTAACTACCCCAGTCACATTGGATAGATTCAGGACTGAGCAGTTTTTCTCCTGTGATACAGGCAAAGCAAGGACTTAGCTCAGCTCTTCCCCATCCAGATGCTCCAGCCACCGGTTCAGCCTTATTTTCCATTTTGCCAGTCATTGCTCCTCAAGCCATATTCAGACTATAGATTCAATGACCTGTTACTTTAGGTGACAAGAGATGCAAGGGATCCCTTGCAACAGCTGCCCTCAGGAAAAAATACTCCTGTCAATGCCAGTTTGTAAGGCTGCAAAGGAATATGGTGGTTTTCCAGGCAGAATTCTGACATAACACATAGGACTGCCCTTAGCTAAGCTTTTTAGTTGGTTTATTTTATTTTATTTAGATACCTGTCCTCCATGTAAAGCTAATGTGTATTAGCTTCCACTCGACTCCTACTAAGCTCGTGTCTGTGCCATGAAGTACAGCCTGTCAATCCATGGCACGCCCCCCCTTTTGTTTTCCTTTTTTGTGTGCGCAATTCTTTAGGGCAGGCGCAACTGCTAGCCAGAGGCAGTACAATAATATTAATAAAAAACATTTCAGAAAAATTAGAGTCGTTGAAAATCTGAAGTTCCAGCCTGAGGCAATTTCTAGTATTTGAGCATTTGTTTTTATCTTAAATCAAGACAAAAGACATTGAAATGCTGTACATTTCTCATGGAATATGAGGTTCCACTAAATGTTGCTGGGAAAAATCCCAGTGAAAATGACAAGTTCCAGGATTTTTTGAACCAAAACTTTTCTTTCTAGTTTGCTGAACCAAATCAAAATAACTGTTTCAAGTCGTTTTGACATTTATCTGCATACCCTAAGGCTATAGCAAGTGCCTCCTGGGAAATGAAGTTATGGTTCCCATATTCTGTGGACTGGACTACCCATTTGGACTGCACCTCCCACCATGCCACGAGGACTATTCCAGAGGGGCAGCTGCAGAGCAGCGTGGGAAATGCTCCCAGCCAGCAAATGCAGTCAGGAGCTGCCTGATATATAGCTGCCAGAGATCACCACTAAAAAATTAGATGGCCACCACGAAACGCTTGGATTGATCTGACCTGAAGCAAAACATTCCGAGACACAAACATCCACGAGGAGAACTTTGATTTCATGGAGAAATTCACAGCAATAATCAAACACCAGCAGAAGCAGCGATCGGCATGGAGTTGCTGGTGAGGTAACTAACAGGTAGTCAATCACTCACGTGCATGGGCTAAACTCAGCGCCCAGAGCCGCAAGTAGGATGCTGTGTTGGAGATGCAGCCAAGGCAGTATTCAATGGTATGGATAGCTTGGTGGACAAATGTGTCTCCAAAATTGAACTGAAACAACATAAAACCAAACACGTTTTATTAGTTCTCAGTTCAGGGCTTCCTGGTTAACAGAGCAACACTCCACCAAAGGCTTTTCATACTCCTCCCTTTTCCTTGATATGTCCTGAGCAACACACAGATAGTTGCCAGATAAAAAGACTGCTTTGAAAATTGTCAGTTCTCTATGATCGTCCCATACATTCTCCCCGGAGAAATACAATTCCAGTGAAAAGCAAATGTTCAGGAACCAGCTCATATTCCAGTCTTACAATTTCAAATATGGAATAAGATGGCACGCCAATTGCTACCAATCTTTGTGATTTCTTGCAGAGACAGAAATTCTTATGTAAAATAGGGTTTTTCAGACTATCTGCCTATTGGTATCTGTGTTTTGGGAGATATCACTGAATAAGCATATTTTCTAAGACTGTGAAGATTCCCTGTGACTGGGAACAGTCAGCCATATCCACACTCAATATTGTTGGTACTTCCAACCGCCACAAACACTTTTGTCACTTTTTTAACTGTGTTGCTGCATACTGCGGAAGCCCTTGACAATATCTGCCAAAGGAAGACTTTTCTCCCTAGCCAACACTGCAGGCTGCCAACTTTTCAATGCTCCTTTGCAATTTAAAGGAAGGAAAACTCACTGACTCTTGGGGAAGGCTTGACCTTCTCTGGGTGCAATGTGGAAGTGAAACACCCCCCCCCGCCCAGGGAAACAAAAGCTTGAGGTTTGTAAAAGCTTGAGGTTTGTAAGAATGCCTGCCATCCCTAGGCAAAACTAAAGAAAAAAATTAGAGGAATTCATTCTATGAAAATTCAAAGCTTACTCTGTTTGGAAACACAAACTGTTGCAACAGTGTGTCTTGGTATCTTGTTAAAAAGAAAGCCTGGCAACTCTGCAAAAGCCTTCTGCTTGACTTTGTGTCTTTTACTATTGTGTGTGTCTGAACAATTTTCTGCCCACACTTTCTTACCTCTTCATCATCATCCTCATGTCCTCCATGGCCACCACTGTGGTCTCCCTGGGAAGCTTTCTTGGAGTGATTGGTCTCTGGGACATCTACCTCATTTTCACCTCCAGGGTTTCCTGAGATGGCTTGAGACCGAATCTTTCAGAAACAAAATGTAATATGTCTTTTGTGTCATGCTACAGGTTGATGCCAAAATGAAGCAGACCATGGCACAAAACTCCATCAATAACCTCATGATGGGTAACATATGAAGGACTATAGCATGAACATGAGGACAATTTCAACAATAGTCAGTCATCACGGACCACAGAAACTGAGTACTCCTGCCAAATGGCTAATAATACTTAAATATTTTCCATCCTAGAGCATTTTCCAGTGATTCCAACTAATTTGGAGCTAGTTTCTAGTCTCACAATGCACCCTTTATACCCACCATGAGAAGATCCATCACTTTTGGCAAATGAGAAAACTGAGGCACATTAAAGCTGATGATCTCAATTAGGTGGGTGCAAATCAAAGGAATTAGCATCAAATGAAAGGGAAATGGAGCCTGAAAGGATCAGGTGACTTGATGAAGGTCACACAGTTCCTGGGATACAGACAGAAGTACAATTCAGATCTCTTGATTCATTTTAAATTGACAAAAACTTCATGACAACCCATCTTCTCTCCGTAATCATTCTTTTCAGAGCTTTTCTAGAGGCCTGAACAACCTGATCTGAGCATCGCTCCAGAAATTACAGCACAACATAAGAATAGCCCTACATTATATGCCTATAACAGTCCTATTATACAGCATAACCAAATACAGACCTCACAGCTTCTGTCAGGTTCTGTCCTGTCACTCTCTATAGTTTCCAGCAGGTTTCATGGGCAAGGTCTCATGATAACATATTGTTTCCTATTGAAGCAGTAATCATTGTCACACCCACTTTATCTTTGCTTTACCTGAATGTCAGCATAGAGAACAGACTTTGTTGCAAACATATAAATCTGGGTAAATGTGAGATGTGATCAGACAGCCAACATATGAAAATTAGGAACAGAAATACAGGGACATAATAGGAGGTGGGGAAAAGCTGTCAGATGTTACTAGCATAAAAGCAGGAGATGGAGTCAGCCATGTCAAGCTTTCATCCAAATCCCAGAAGAATGACAAAATAAGAAATTACAGTGCAGAGGCAGGACTGCAAAGGCCTCCCAGGGACCTGGCTTTCAGTTATAGGTCAGAAGTGACTGGGTTGGAAAAGGTCATGCAGCACAACCAGCATTTCTTTTTTCAAATGGAAACATCTGTGCCCTATAAAAGGTACTCCAGGCACTAACTCCGACTATAAAGAGAAGTAAATCCTGACAAAGTCAAGTCCTCTTAGCATAACAAATGAGAGAATTAATGAACAACTGGGAAACTGCAGCTGCCGCGGTTACGTGCTGAAGAGCTGGGCAAACCGCAGAGCCCATGGGAAGGACGGCTCTGTCAATGTGAAGGCAATCACTTAGGGAAGAAAGCACCACCGGAAAGCAGGCAACAGCTTTTAAATCAAGCCTCTCCTCCAAGCAGTGTTGATGTCTCCAAGGCCAGGAGTATTGCAGATGCCCTGTTCCTGCAGAGCAGCCAACCAGTTGTTAGTGGTGGTTGTGGATTGGGAATGAGGTCTTTGCCCTGTCTCGGCTTTAGCAGAACGTCAGTCTTTCTAAACCTTCTCTGGTTTTGGATACAACACTTGAAAGAGCTCAGTATCAGCCTAACTCCTCTCCCAACAAGTAGGGTATGGCATTGTGAGCAAAGCTCCTACTTCCCGTTTAGATGGCTCAACCAAATGTCCATACACATGCTCTTGGCACATGTGCCATAAAGCACAGTTTGAAATCACCGGAGAAACTCTGAGATCAGAGAAAAGCAGAATTAGATCACTGCAAACACTTTTTGGCGTCTGTCTCCTCAGTTTTGCCCTTGCTGTACTGAACCCCCTTGCCTGATCCACATCCCTTACCATGCGCTGCGCTTTCTGGTGGTTGGCTCGGAGGATGAAAGGTTTAATTAGGAGCATCCAGGGAACAGCAATCAGAGCAAATATGACCAAGAAACTCTGCACTTCTTTCTAAAAGACAAAACAACAAGAAGAGCAAAAAGTTACTTTACTTCCTTTAGCCTTTACGGTTAGAAACCTGATTCTATAAAATGGTATTTTTGTTATACAACAGATATACTCCCTGTGTCGGTTCGTCTCCTCTGCTTGTAAGGACATGAAAATAAATGCATGCTACTTAAGGCTCAAGAAAGCACTTCCAGCTAGAGATGGTTGGAGACTCGGAGATGAAAGGCTTTCATGTTGGAAAGGGTTAATTTGCCAAAACCCAATGTTACTGACTTGAACCTGGCTTTCCAGTGTCCCAAGTGAATGTCCTAACCACTGGGTGAGCCAGTCAGTCTGCCTTGCTTTGATCAAAGTAGAAATGCTGCAGTTAGAGCCAAGTCATCCGAGTCTTCCCCTGGAAAGCAGGGAATCCAGGATTTGCTCTACATTTGCAATTCCAGGAGGGAATTGAATCCCCATAGCTTAGGCTTGATAACACATTGCCCCCACAATATAAGGTGTTCTTGTTGCAGTATGCCACCCCTACTGCTGTCCTAATATAACTGTTTGTACTTTAAGAAAAACAACAAAAAAAAACCCCAAAGAAAACCCCAAACTACAACTTCTGCATTTTTTTAAAGCTGGCTCAGATCTCTGATCAACTTATGGTTGGTCTCATACAATCTTTGCGTTCAGACTACTCAGGTGGATGGCACAGACAGTTACTGGTGGGGTAGGGGGATAGGAATATGAGAAAAAAATTGCCATCCTGGAAACGCTTTGGATTGTTACAAAGCAAAACGTTATCTGATGACTTTTTGAAAGCTGGGAAAACACACTCCCCTGCAGCCTTAACGCAGTTACTTGGAACTGATCGGGGCTCTCTACTAACTCTGACTCACCAGCAGCCCTAAAACTGAGCTCACGTTGAAGTGCTAGAGTGTGCAATTGTATAGATTGCATCTAGATATAGATACAGATATATATACAATATCTATATATTGTATAGATATGCATCTATAGATGTAGATGCATACATGTGGCTGGAGGCAGTATTTGCTTGCAGATTCTTCATTGACGCTGCTGATGTAAAGTCAAGCAAGAAAAAAAAAAATATCCATGTTCTGAGCAAATAAATAGAGATGACTTTAAAAGAAGTTTTCTCTTAGGGGAGAATTTTGCTTTTGTCGTTTTTTTTAAGTGAACTCCCCAAAGGAGATATTTCTGACAAAAAGCTGCCAGAAAATCCTCTAGCTACTTCTACTTTTTAGCTTAAAATATAAAGTTTTCAAGTTTTCCAAAGAGGAAATAAGAAATTATCAAGGAAAGGAGAGGCTTGCTTTTTCTCTAGCATTGTGCCAAGACTTCAGGACAGCACATCTGCAATATCCAGATTTGCATCTTTAATCGCCCTTCTTTCCTTTTTCCCCCAAAAGTATCTTAAATTGCATCATCATTCTTGTAAGGATGACACTCAGAATGAGGTTTCTTCTGCATCACTGATCGATAGCTTCTCTGTCCTACCTGTCTACAAGGCCAACACGAATACCTGAAGAACAAACTTCTCTTATGTGACTGGCACTTGTGATTGAGCTTCTGAGCTGGTTGCCCATCTTTATGCCCACTCTCCACAACACCCACTGCAAATCCAAAACCAGCTACAGTGGATTTGAGCTGCTTGATCCATACCTGATGCAGATATAATGGAGCGTTTGAAGCGTCACCATAATTGAACAGAAACATATTGATGAAGTGGATGAGGATGCTTGGTGCACTCTGGGATGAGTGGACATCAAAATGACACCATTTGAAAATAATCATGAAGACCAGGTAGCCGAAAAGGGAGATAATAAAAATCATTTCTGGAATGAACTGAAGGATAATGTTTATGTATTTCTTGAAGTAGCTGGAAAGAATCAGGAAAGATAACTACAATTAATACAGTGGGGTATTAATACAAGGTTGCATCCAAGTATGGCAGTATTGTACACCATTTATTCTATGGAAAATAACGTAAGAAACATACAACTATCAGTAGCCAAGAAAGAAGTCTGTAATTGCAGTCCTTACAAATGAAAGCTATTATTAAAATACAAAAGCTTTACCGTATTGATTCTTTTCAGGTTTTTGTACTTGACCAGTATCTCAGCACCTCAAAAGCTTAATAAATTGAAATAAAAGCCAATTTTAAAAAAAATGGTTAATTTACGAAGTTAGGCATTATATGCTGAGGAAGGTCAGAACCAGATGTAGAATCAATTTTGTAAGGGCAGTCCTCCTCTCTGTCATCTGCAAAAACCTTCCATCCTTGAAGGTCACTACACACCTTCCAGCTTTGGAGAGTCTCTCAAGACAGCAGTGTCAGCCCCTCCACTCTATCACCATTTCTTACTTTTTGTTCCAAAATATAGAGGCAGAGGTATAGACACACACACCCACAGATCCTGACCAAAGGCCCACTAAGTCAGCAGAAAGACACGCATGCACACTGTGCAACATTTCAGTGTGCTTTGGTTTAGACCAAAAGAGTTTGTCTTTCAAGACAAAAGTTATCAATAGTGGGAGGTGCTATATATTTTTAATTTAGCGTACCTTAGTATTTCTGCAAAATCATGAACATAAGAGAGTGAAAAAGAGTTTATCCAAGAGAATATCTGCAATGTGACAGCTGTCCTCTGGCCTTTGAACTCAGCACTCTGTACCAACAGTGGCGTGAGTCAGTCAGTGTACGGGGCATTTCTACTTGCACGGGGGAAAGGGCAAAATCCAAGTCATCGGTCCAAGATATGAGTCTTTCTCTGAACGAAGGACACTAGTTTAGAGATGAGGACTTGTGTGCTGCAGCAGTGGGCTTGGTGAAACAAACTTACATGTGGTTGAAGAGACTGAGTATCACCCCAAAAATCATGTGCACAATCCCTATGACAACTGACATCTTCATTTTGTAGGAGTTCAGGAAAGTCAGCTTGTTTGATGCAACATTCCAGATCTTTGGGAAAAGGAGCAGAGAGAGACAGAAGAACAAGGTTTTCAGATGTTTGCTCAATAACAGATTTGTGGAAGTTGTTGCTTTGACACCATCAGTTTACTCCTACTGGTTCTAGTAAGAAGAAAACAAGCGACAGAAATCTACGTGTTCCTTACAATACTTTTCACTCTGCCAAGTTTCTCATCTAAAAGGTATAAAGTATTACCCTTGTTTAACAGAGGAAATTACAAGGATTTAAAATGATGTAGAGACTTTGCTTTAGTCCTCCAGAAACTGATGCAAAGGCTGCTAGCAGAACCTAGATCTTTTCAGTGTCATTCCTTGCCCTTAGGCTGAGTCATGTCCTTTAGCAGAGGTAGAAGGGCGTGAGAAAATCCCCCCTGCTTCTATGGAAATTTGTTCCACCTTCACCAGAGAAGTACCAAGAGCAACAAAAAAACCCAGTTCATTCCAGCTCTTTGGCCATGGAGATCAGATTGTTGCCTGCCTCTCTGCAGTAACTTTTCAGCTGTGTTACGACAGTAACCACATGCCTCTTCTCAGTCCTGCCTTCATTACATTACAGAGCTCTGGGGTTCCTTCTCCTTTCTTCTGAAACTTCCTAGACCCCAAAGCCTTCTGACCCCAAAGATGGTAAGTAGATACCTCTTTTCAGACACTAAGTATAGTACCTGAACAGAAAGGAGGGAGGACAGGATTATTTGGAAGGCAAAACGTTAGCTTATGTGCCTTTGTCTGGCATGCTTTGCCTCTTCCATGGTTATGGAAGAGACTGCCTAGCCTCCTCAGCTCAGGTTGACTCTTTCTTTTCCAAGATACACCTCAGCCATCCTGCCAGGATTTGCAAAATGCAAAGAGCCATCCATCCTTCCGGGCAGATGACAGGGATAATATCCACAGCGAGGGCCACGCAAGGGCTGGTACTTTCCAGTCCACCCCTTCCCTGCCAGCACTTGTTCAGCCGTTCCCCCCTCCAAACCAGGGGTCCCAGCCTCTCGAGCAAGCAGCAGCCAGGGTGGAGAGGGGCTAGCTTGGGTTAACTTAAATTAGGGATGTGTTGGGCAACGTACAGAAAATTCATCTTCCTCCTCCTTCAAGAAGTTGTGACTTGTTGAACTGCACTGCCTATGTCCTGGGCAGATCTTTAGAGCCCGGTTTGTGAAAAACTTACTACAAGGTCAATCTCTCTGCAACCCAGGGGACGCCAGCGTTTCTTTGTGTGACCAACTGAAATGAGAGCGCATGCAGCAGAACAGAGGTTAATTGGCTGATATGAAGATTGAAACAGGGAAGGTTGATGTTAACAACTGCGTTTCAATACGTGATAAAGAGAGAACAGCAAGAAAAGGGAAATAGGACACAGAGAAGAAAATGTGGATCCATTAATTAATAGGGCATTTACTTCACACTTCATGTGATAAATACACTGCATAGAATTTAGGACTTTGCCCTCAAACTTGTGAAGTAGCTCTGGAATGGGTTAAGTACTCAAGAAAGGAAACTGAGTCTAGCAGCCTGGTGACAGAGCGGAGACTGCAGCACAAGACCGCTCTCTAGTGAAATCAAAGTTCCTTCCTGCTTACCATTTTGCTGCTGCCGGTCCAAAACTGTCAGCAATATATATCCTTGATTGATAAAGAAAAGCATCACAACTATCATGTAAAGAACACACAAAGAGCAAGAAGAGAAGAGCACAGCTTCAGGAGAGAGAGCAGGGAGCTACTGATGTACCTGGTATGTAGACACAGGATTGAAATACAAATTATCCTAGAGCAATTTAATTTAATTACCGGATCTATTCCAAATGGATATGGATTTCCAGAGTAGACTCCTGGGACTGCTGGATCCAACTGCAGCACCGTATTGTCCAGAAGCACATCCTTACTACAAAAGAAAAGTGAAATGGCCTTTGCAGCTTAATCTCACCACGTAAGCCTACGGTACATTTATGTGAGATGTGCTGAGGACTACCACATGATACCTGTCACCGACTCCAGCCTTTCTGTGAACTGTTAACCCGGGGCTTGTGCGCACACGTGCGTGTGTGTGTGTGTAAATGGGTCCTACACAATGACAGTCTCCGTCACACTGATAATTCTCTATCCATCAGTCCTGGACACCTGCAGATTTTTATGCACATCAGTGCCTGAAAAAACAGGCGTGTTCCCAAGGACTCTACATTTCCATTTCAATAGTGAGTTCGTCTGCGTGTGTCAGACAAAACCTCTGATTCATTCACGACTGCATCCACAGCAGAGAGTTCTTCCCTTTCCCACACAGGCGGCCACTCTGCCTTTCTTTCAAAGCCTACGTGCTCCATTTGGTGTGTTTTCAGTTGTTTCCCACATTTAGCTACTTACTTCCAAGTGCTATTTTTAAACATGGGGATGATATGCCAGGAAGAGCCAAAGATGTTGAACGATTTGGAGAAGCAGTCATTGTAGATGAAGCCTGTGTACATGGAGAATATGCCCATGAGCAGGATCAGGTAGCGCCCGCTGAAAAAGGTGTTCCAGATCTGCAGGGGGAGAAGGCAGTGCCAGTGACCAAAGTACCTGCAGTCCCATCAAATGGTGGGCCTCAGCGAACACGATTGTACTAATCTATGCATATACAATTATTCATAGGAACCCCCAGGCCCCTGGGGCCCATCCAGGTCTCTGTGTAGAAGAAGGCAGAATTACTTGCCAAATCTCTGCCTCGCGAGCATCTTCGAAGGATCTCCTCTCTTTTGGGAGGCTGGATGCCCCCTTTATCAAATGGGGATTATGAGCCTTTTCCTATGCTGATAGGGTGCACCAGCTCCCTGGTACTCACCTCATTAGTACTTTTCTGGGCAAGAAGGCTCTTCTCGTTAATGACCATCCAGAGTGCAAAGCCCAGCATGACAGCGCCATGGCCACAATCCCCAAACATCACCGCAAACAAGAAGGGAAAGGTAATGATAGTGTATGGAGCTGCAGGAAGGAAAGAACAAGAAGCTCAGCTCCTCCTAAACAAAAAGACCTCAGTAGAGAAGCAGTCTACCCCACTGGACCATTCCTCACAGGTGCTGCCCTTAAAGGCCTCCATGACCCCTCCCCTACTCCCAGGCAATCAGATCTAGTGCAGAACTAGCTTTACCACCAGAAAGACTCTAGGTTTCTGTTCACTCTCAGTGCTCTCCTTGAGATTAATGTTTCACACTTTTCCCAGGTTCTTTTGGCTTTTTTTTTGCCTCAGCACGATAACTTATATTTGCCTTGTGAGCTTAGGTCTTTTCTTCAGTGCTGCTACCTCACCATTTGTTCCCTACCCTGTATTTGTGTAGTTCATTATTCCTGCCACAATCAATCACTGAAGACCGCTGGCCAAATTCTTTGCCTGAGAAAAATCCATGCCTATGCACAGTACCAATTTTTACCAGCAGAAAATATGGTTCACATTTCTCCATCAGCGATGAGTGCATGTTTTAGGATAGCGATGGAGCTCAAAGGCTTCACTTTGGCCCTAGCAAACCAGGTGCAGATCGCTGAGTGTTTCTCACCTGGGTTCATCTCCCTGTAGTTGCCCACACCATACGCATCCACAATGTTCTGAAATCCAGCTGTGAACTTGTTGGTCCTGTTGAAGGTGGGCGGTGCCATCCTGGTGTGTATGGCGGTCAGGATAGGAGCAATAGTAGAGCCACTGCGCTCCTGCAAACCCGGTGACAAGGACAGACACAGTCAGGGTGGGTAGCAGAGAAGAATCAGTCCCACAGCACCAAGGTCTGTGTGCAAACATGCAAAGGCAGCAACATGAAAGCAGGGCTCAAGAGTGTTATATCTCAACCTTTTTACTAATATCCAGATTTTTCCATTTTCTGTGCTATTGATTTGTTCAAGGAAAGCTGCCAGCACTGCTGACTCCTGTGGGTCGATCACAAACCTGCTAAGATTTAATGCTGACCTTAAACTCCCCAAGGCCAAGCGATCATGCGACAACCTCAGCTTTAATTAAAACAGAAAAGGGAGCCCAGCATTACAGTAACAGTCAGAAGTCTGAACATACGGTCAACATATAAACAATTTAGTTTGGGTGACAGCTTCAGGGACCCAAAATGTTGGTCTCTTACCATTCCCTGATGGAGAGCTCTTTTTATCCGACCAGCATCAGCCACTGGGAACCAGATCTCTGCGATGACGCACTGCTGGGTGACGTCAATGTTACAGCAATTCAGGATGTGGTAGATGGCTTTGATTTTCTTCACCTTGATCCCCCAGGACCACAAGTTGGCTGCTGCCTCATGCAGCAGTCGCTGGCGGTGGGACTCGGTTTGGGTTATCACCTGTTAGCACAGCACAGGCAGTGCCTGAGATAGAAAGGCATAGGCGGCATGGTCTACTCAGCAGTTATTTGGGGAAGGCAGGTGGAAGAAGGTTGCTGAAAGGGCGCGATTCATATGAATGTGTAGGGTACCCTGGAGGGCAGCGTGTGCAGGTCTGGACACAGGAGCACTTGACCCCAGCTGCACAATGCTGTTCAATAAGGACTCTCCCCGCACGGCCCTGAGCCTCCGTAAGTGTAGAGGAGACCATCGGGAGTTACTGAGCTGTGGGCTTGGCTCCTTATCCCGTTGCTTACAGACTGGTCACATCTCCCCGTGCACTTCCACCCTGCCATCCTCTGAAAGCAGCTCTGTGCCACGAGCTTGGGGCGCATCACATCCACGAGCGTGCCTGCGCTGCTAGAGCTACAGCTCATGTCCCTGGTGGGACGTCCATGCATTCATGTGCCCACCACAGTGCTGCTGCATAAATGAGCAATGGAGATAACACGTTAGGAAGATAACCTGTGTGGTCTACAAGCACTGAAGAAGCCTAGCTGCTCACGGTGCTCAGGAGTGAAAGTCAGTTTGGAAGCAGTCTTGCGTTCAGGCTTGGCAGTCACAGGCATCCACAGAGGGGGTGACAGCAGGATGTCAACTGCCACATGGGCCACCTCAGGCAAACAGGGTGTCCATTCCCTCCTGTCTTGGGACCCACTGACTGTCATGTGTGACAATACAAAGGTCACAGGCAGGAGTCCCTCCAAGAGGTGTGAAGTCCTGATACAGTATATGGATCTACAAGCTACTGAGCAGCCATAGCAACTGAACTTGTAATTTTCAGCCCTGTGTTAAAAGTTGGAGTAAAAAGGTTGGAGACTTGTACTTCTATAACAGCAGTCTTGGCTTTCCATTGTAGTGTGACAAGTGCCCCAAGATTTCCTCGGTAAAGAAAACCTAATTTAAACATAAAATAAATCTTTAGAGTCCTCTCTGAGCTTAGTATAGTTGTACTACACTTGTGACTGAGCAACTTAGTGAGCTGCTGAAGGAAACCATGCTGTAAGAGCTAGATGAAACCATTTTGGACAACATGCAATTTTCTTACAATACCTGTAGCCTGCTGATGACCTTAGATCCCACCCTGTAGCCCCATATCATAAGGTCTAAACCTCTGACCTCTGCACAGCCAACAGAAGCAAGTAGTTTTTGAGCCCCTCACATGGGAGCCTGTCCTCCAGCAGCCCCTGGGGGGTGTAAATGGGCAGAGCAGAGCACAGGCACTGGCCTCTGCTCCTGGGCTGGTGGCTTCATCCCCAGCCCCCAGCCAACTCTGCACAGCCAGCTCCCAAGACAAGCCTGGGATCTGGCCATGGCCACGGGGTTTCAGGTAGGACAAATGTCTGGGCAGGTCCCACTTAGAGGGGTCAGACCCCAGTAAAGCCACTGGCACTTACTGTGTTTAAATCCTCGATCCTTGTGTTGACTCCATCAAGCATTTCTCGGCGCTCCGTGGCAGACTCTGGACAGGGATAGACTGTGGCACGAAATCTAGTCTCAGTAAGAGAGAAGTGAGAAACACCATTTCTTTGACTGACTTTTTCTTCCTCTGGACTTCTCAGCTCAAAGGTGGGGAAACTGGACTTTACTCCTCACCTGGTAGTATACACTTCCTACAATACTAGAAAGTTGTGCCTGGTCTCCCAGAAAGGTACAAAAAGGTACATTTATGTCTTCATGAGAAAAAGGATCCCTTTGCCTGTTCTAGCTGAAAAAACACTCCCTGTCTGAGGTGCTACAAGGTACATGATATTACACAAAGGTCAGCACTTATACACAGGCACCTCCCTTACGCCCACAGGACGGATGCCCTGCGAAGGTCTGGGGAAGCTGCTTGAACTGCAAAAAGCCACAAAACACGCACCCTGGCCAGGGCAGCCCCATTAAGAGGGTAGCCAACAGATGTCCCTCTTGCACCGAGGCTGGAAAAATACCGTGTCCCTGTCGCTGCACTACCCTCACGCAGTCACTGGGGGAAGCCATCAGCTGAGCTACTGCTGCACAGCAAGCAAACACCCTTCGTGCTTGCAGGCTGTGTAAGTAAATAACCCTGTTTAAAAAAAAAAAAAAAAAAGGACGTATTTCCAGAATAAAACAAAAGGAGAATGACCATACAGCCAGCTCTTGGCTTCTGGTCCATCTGTTTGGCTAGACAGTTTGGGAGCAAGGGAAGGATGGGTGAAGTTTTTTAAACACCTGGTATCTGAGTGGTATCTGTTCTGTCAGCTTACATGTAGCCAGGCCAGTAGAAATGCTTTTATAAGTTTACCCCCAAGGCTGTATTTGGGAGATTCAGCTGGTTTGTTTAATGTGGTATAATAAGGACTTATGTGGGCTTCTAATATGTGAGTGAAGGTCTTATCTCCATGCAGGTGTTGTATACTGCTTCATCTATAATATGCAACATGATCTCCACTGAGGTGTTGTAAAGCCACTATATGAAACCAATACAGACAATTAGAAATAAATAAGTTGCATGTCTCTCTGAAAAAGCATACAGCTACCTGTCCTGCCTGCAAAACAAGTCCCAGAGTATACTTTGTGCACAAAGAGCAGGCACAAGGAGTTCTCACTGGGACCTCGCAGATCACAAGGTGCACTGCTGCAACGCTCTGCGCCCACAAGCTTTAACTGAGCTGAGGTGCTGCAGTAACTAAAATAGCAGAGATCGCTGCATTTTTTCCTACGTGGTTTGTTCAGTGGTGTCTAGTGCTTGTAGCCCTGCCACTTCAAGGGCATTATAAATGTTGTCCTTCAATATTGCCCCAACAGGTCTGCAGGAAGAGATCACTCCTCTTTGCAGATTGGAGATCTTCTGCCCACCTAAGGCAACATACTTCCATCATCCCGCAGTGGAGTTATGCTGAGTTAGGGTTGCTGAAGGGCTGCCCTTCTGCACGTGAGATGAATTAAAAGAAGATGTAACAGGGTCATAGGGGTCTACCCCTGTTTAAGAGACAAACAAATGCATTCTCTGTGTACAGATAATCATCCGTAAGTTCTGGCTTTGTCTGAGCATAGAATATATCACCACCTGCACTCCAAAATCCGTTCCAGCACACACACAAATTGAACAGTTGCAAATTGAACAAAACACGCAGCAGTTTCCTAGAGATCAGCCCAGAGCTGTGTGTAATGACAGCACGTGCTCTTCAGCTAAACTACTCTTTCCAGAATTGAATCTCTCCTCACTCAACACCTGGTATTCATTTCCAAAGGTTATTCACCCTACCTAATTATTTCCATCTTCTTATTCTTCACAGCTCTTAGTTCATCTTTAATAAGGATTTTTAATCAAACATGAAAGCTTATTCCTCCATGCTGTACAGTTCCCCCGTTTCCAATAACGTTATTGCAGCAGTGTTGCTTTGATCTTTTAACAGCCATTTTGCATACTGAGTATCAGCTTTGCCCTAACGGCACAGACATCTCTGAAAGCTCCAGGAGAATTCAGCAGGGAATCCTTACATTGATAAACCCAGTTTAGTATTCACATTAGCACTGAGGCAGCCGCAAGAAAAGGAGGAAAAGAAAAATTCTTCCATTTTCCTCCTCCCTGCTCCCTCTACACCTTTCACTAATAAATTTGTGCATGGACTTAATGCTCATGAAATTGGCAGACTAATGTTACCAATTAGAGTCAAGCAGGGACTACCAGCGTAACCTGAGGCATGCTGCTCTGCAAACAAATCTTAGCCTGCCTTGCAGGAGACGGGCTTATACCAGTCCCATGATTTTTGCAGGATGTTTACTTGTCATGAATGATGACTTAGTGCTAAGCAGAAATGTCCTGCTGGGGCTGGAATGACACTGCCATCTGCTTTAGGTATAGTCAACCCTGCCTTAAAGATGGACCAGACCAAAATGTCTTCCCCCGCATACCAGGGATGGCTGATGGCCCATGGAGCGCAAAAGGAGAGTCATGGGATTAATACATTTAAAGTACTGCCACTCAGCAAAACATCCGTATATACGTGCATATTAGCAAGCAAAAAATTTGAAAGGGAGGAAGAAAAGACATAAAGGACAATTTCAAGTGTAGCCTGATTAGCTGGCAACAAACAAAAACCAGTGTGCTAGCACCGCAAAGGCCATCCTGTAAATTTGTCTTAGGTAGGTATGTTTTTGTTCAGTTACAAGAGGCTGAGAGAAACCAACCTAACTTCCTTTCTATAAACCTACCACCACATACATGCCACCAGCTCATAACAACTTTGCACATCATAACCCACCCTGCAGGGTTCTGCTCACACTTCCAGTGCTGCCTGGCCCCACGCTCCCGGCTGCACCCCACTGCAGAACGTCGTGCCTCCGATTTGGAAGATTCTGGGTTCAATCAATAACAGAAATGCTGACAGGCATCACATTGCCTGTTCTTTTACTCCCATCCCGGAAAAAAAGTATTGGGCTTTTGATTGCAGGGAATTTAAAATGCTGCAGGGGAAAAAAAAATCCTCCAAAATTAAGCGCCTGCAGCACTCTGTGGGCAGCCCCAGGCAACTCTAGGTGTACGGCCTGGCAACTTCCAAGGCCATCGGCATAGAGGCAAATGCCATGGGAAGCGTTCACCGCCAGCAACTGCCCATGAGTGCGGAAGGGGAGAAGGGTACTGAACAGCGTCTATAAAGCAGGCAAAGAAATGGGACATAAGCAGGAAATTGTAATCCAGAAAGAGAACGAGACTCGCCGAAAGCTCAAAGACCACCACCAACAGCAGACTGATCCTGCACAGTGGTGATGGCAAAAATCCCTCCATGTCTGAGGTTCAGGATCAGAAATGAGTGACTGAGACCTGGGAGTCTTCCCCCAGCCTTCCATGCCCCCTTGGCTGCTTTATAGAAAGAGATGCCCACCTCAGGAGGGCTGAATTGCTCTTAGGATGAACGTTGCCCTCCACTGCCTATAGAAAGCATCTTGGAGGGCCCCATTTCCAATGCAGGAATTGCTAACAGTCCCCAGGGGTCTATCGCTTTCATGGGACTGAAGTCAGTTCTCCCAGCTGGAGGAAGTGACCTTCTGCTTTTATTCTGATTAAAGGCAGGATGTTAGGAAAAACCTGCCCTGAGTGCACATGTCAGGTAAGAGCAATTGCTCACCCCGTCCCTGCGACCTTCTGCAGCCTGCTGGCGCTTGGCTGGCCTCGCTTGGCTGAGGGGCTATACCTGAAATGGATTCAGTGACAGCCGACAGATCCCCTCGTCAAATCTGATTTACACTGCAACAAAGCCCATCGGTCATCAGTGTTATGAAAGAGTAACAAAATATTCGACCTGAATTATCTTTTCAAGATGCTTAACAGGGTGGAAACAAGTCAGGCTGTATGAAGCTTTCATTTCTCTTCTGGGCTCTGTCTCTGATTACACAGATATTGCCCAAAGGCTTTGGGAAAGGGTTGAATAAACTACAGCATCATCTTTTTACACTGAAATGCAGGAAGGCTTGAGACCACTTCGGGGATTACCATGTTCTGAGTGCCCAAGTTAGGGCCCCTGGTTTTCAGGGGAAATGCTGAGTATTTCTTAAAAAACAGTCCCCTTTAAGATGTCCCAAGTTAAAATCCTAGCAACTGAAGCTCCCAAGATCTTTAAGTCACTTTGGAAAATTTAGGACCTCAATTTCCAAGTGCCAAGGTGACGGATAACTTTCATGATTAGGAGCAGCAGAGCTAAGAGCGAAAGGGAGCTCGGTGGCAGAGCTGACAGCCGGGGCACGGAGATCTAATCTCCGGCTCCAAAATCAGCCAGCCCAGGCTGACAGGTAAACACCTCTGCAGGAGTCATTGTGGTGTGCCCACCAGCCTGCCTTACCCATCGCAAATCTTCTTGATTTTTTGTTTAAGCTGCTCTCCTTGATAGAAGATAATAAACACGTTCTTCTTCACCTCTTCTCTCTGCAATGCAATTCAAGCAAAATTTAAAGCACCCAGGGGAGGGGGTTTTTTTCGTTAGCCTCTTCACTGGGTTGTTCTTTTCCCCCAGCCCCAGTTTTCCAGCAGCAACGTTTTCTCTAGATGCTACTTCAGGGACCAGGCATGGGCGGCAGCTCTGGGTTATGGGGGAAGGAGCAATGTGGAGCGGAGAGGTAGGGGACAGGAGTTCCGCCGGGGCACAGGGCTCACCCCAGAGACACCAAAGGGAATCGACCCTCTGTGGCCAGCCCCAGGTGAGGACAGCCACAGCCCACCTCCCTGGTGGTCCCCATAACACCTAGATGCTACTTCAGGGACCAGGCATGGGCGGCAGCTCTGGGTTATGGGGGAAGGAGCAATGTGGAGCGGAGAGGTAGGGGACAGGAGTTCCGCCGGGGCACAGGGCTCACCCCAGAGACACCAAAGGGAATCGACCCTCTGTGGCCAGCCCCAGGTGAGGACAGCCACAGCCCACCTCCCTGGTGGTCCCCATAACACAGCCACCCGGCTAGGACTCACATGCACTAGGGAGGACAAAGAAGCCACCTTGATAATGGCAAAAAGGGAAAGCAATGTCAAAAGAACTTCTCCCATCATCAGACTTCCCCACTTTTCTTCTACAGGCTGCCTTCAGACACCCAACTCTCGTGAGGCAGCCGGTGCTGCAGCATGGCCAGGGCACCAGTTCGGTTTCTGCAGGTCGCAGGCATGCACGAGGAGCAGCGTGAAGCAAAAACAGGTCTGTACCTACCGTCACAGGGTCCTCCAGGGGGGTGTCCATTTCAGTGTACCTCAGGTAGATGTTTCCCCTGCAGGCTCGCCACAGTAAACGCTCAAAGGGTATCATCCTTTCCCTCTTTATTACCCCTGCTGTGAATCTGAGCAGAGTTAAAAGATAAATAAATTACAAGCCCATTCTAAGTCTTTTAGGACCTGTAACGCACATGATTTTACAATCTCTTGTTTTCTAGTCCGTGATAGCCAGGACTGCTGCTGCTGTAGGCACTTCTAGGAAAGACCTCCTTGCTTAAGCCTGGCTCTTATCTCAATCTACTAACTTTATCCTGTTGTTCTTTCTGTAAAATGTTGTAAGTCCTCCCCCAGATCAACAGAAAAAGGACAAGAGACAATTCTGGCTAGAAATGGAAGAATGGAGAGATGCTTAAAGTCACATGAACAGAGAGTGCCTGAATGACAGAGGTAGGAGGTAGCAATTTTGAAGTGGTGGTTTATCTTTACTCCCTCCTGTTTTCCTTTTCCCAGAAAGCACCAGACTGCACTTTTGAAGCGCAGCATGACGTGCTGGTATACACCCGCCAAGGCAAGCCCCCTGCAGGCATATGCTTTGCTCGTCAAAGTGTTGAACAGGACTTCAGAAATACCAGCATAAGCAGCTAAAAACACCAGCCTGGAAGAACACCATCAGCGAGTTTTACCACACTTTTTACCACACCTAGCTGATGTAAACACAAGGGAAAGCTGTTTAAGTCTATGCTCTCCACCGAATTACCGTCAGCAATAGGCACGGTGGTGTCTCAGCTCCCCTAACTCTCACCCTCAGTGTCGTTTTCTGTCGCAGACAAAGCCCAGTGCAAGCAATCCCATGGCTTTTTGCTGTGGTTAGACATCCATCCCTGAGGACCAGCCTGGTAGCCAGATGCCTGAGTCCAGAAGCCACAGGTGAGATGCCGTAAGATAACAATTTTCAGTCAGTACCTTCTAAGGGGTCACTGGAAGTGAAAGTCCATTTGTCCCACTGACCCATAACCTGACCATAGCTTGGATGATAACTTCAGAGGGCAGTCACTCTTTCATCTTTATTAAACAGCTATGCTGAAAAGCTATGGTGAGCAACCTCTGCTAAGAACCTGAAGGAAGTATACCAGTGCCACAGCAATGCAGTGCAGGTGGGAAGCCTGGACAAGCTGGGGCCATCACCAATACATACCCCAGCTTGGCAGCTGCAGCGGCAGGAGTGCTTCTCAGCTCCAGCAGTCCAGATGTGTCTTCACTGAAGAAATCATCTGGCAGATTGGTTTCTGCCTGGAAAACATTAGTTTTAGAAACTATTCAGCATCGCCAGTTTGAAAACTATTTTCACATTTTTCTCCTGACATTTTTTCCCCCAAAGGTAGCTTTCCACAGAGATTTAGACCAAAGGTGGGGAGGGGGCGGGGGGGGAAGGTAAACTGTATCTTAGCAACTGAAAAGCATAAATGCCATTTTCAGAGAGATCTGGGAACCAAGTTCTTGAGAGCCACTGACTCACGAAGCAATATAGGCTCCAAAGTGACTGAGGTGCTTTTGCAAACATATCTTACTGGCTTGTGGTAAAGACCGCTGGGTTTTCATTAAAAATCAATAACAGCAACACACACCAAATGAAAATGTCAGTATTTTTAGGAACCATCCACATCTCTGTTGGAAGAGCAAAGAGGCCTCTCACCTCAAAGAAGTCCTGGGTTTTCTTCAGCAGATGTTTGAGCTCCGTCAGCTCAAGGAAGTTCTGCTTCAGTGTTTGCTGGTTCTGGTTGGCTTCCAGCAGCTCAGCTTCCAGTTTCTCCAGCACTGTCTGTTTAGGGTCCAAGCACATCCAGAAAAACTCTGAAGCAGACCAATGGCCCTTTACCAAGCTGATACCAAATCTCAAACAATAGATGGTTGGGGTTTTTTAAGGGGGAATACAGAAATATTCAATGAGCACTTCAAGAAACACTGAGTTTGTAGGAAGATATTAATCAATGCCAATGTCTCATTTTCCCATTGCCATATTCCCTACTGGGTGCCTTGTCCTCTTCTGGCATTAGAGTTCTGACTCACCTGACTGAAGCTCAGGCAGATAAGTGGGTGCCTGGGGTAGGTGTCTCAGCCTGTCTTGGCACCTCTGTGGTTCCCTGCAGGACATCTCAGACCCCAGGTGGACTGGCTGTCAGTCTAATGACTATATAAAAGCAGCCTACAAGGCCATTAGCTTAGGTTCATTAGCTATAGGCCAAAAATTAGATGAGGATGTGGGTCCAGGAACACACCAGGCAACCACCTTGCTCGTGAAGCTGAAGCCCTTGGAAAGCATTGTTTTTCTTCCTAGTCACCTACATATGCAGCATTTAAAAATTACCCCATCGGTAAACTTAGCTTCCACGTGGGCTAGAATAAAGCATCCCTTGCACATCCAAAAGCGAGGCACAAATATTTGTGTCAGGCCCCAATATTACTATATCACAACCATACTCCCACCAGGACAGACAGCCCTGGGTTTTTTATGCAGTGAAGCCGGTTCTAACATCAGCTCTCCTGGTTAATCACCAAAAACCTTCTTATTCTCTCCTACAGGATGATGGGGGTATTCTGTGATAATGATACCTTCCCATTAATACGTGGGACCAGAGGGATGTTTCACAGGGAATGGTAAAAAGACTGGGTTCCTTTAGGAACATGCGGTAAGACTAGCCTTAACCTAACTGCTGAGGCAGCAACTCAGGGAGCACCTCCACAGGCAGGGAGAGCTGTGCCAGCCTCAGCTACCGGGTCCTTCCTTGCAGGGGAGAGCTGTATCGAGCACATTACATGGACATCCCAGTGCACATCCCCTTCTCTCTCTCCTTGGCCCGCTCCAAATTCTGTACCTCCATATCAATCATTTCCCGAGGCAGGGGAGTCTCTGGGTACTTTTCTAGTTTGACTATCTCAACATTGTCTTCCATCTCATTTTCCAGAAAACCTGCAAGGAAAGGACACAGAAGTCTCGATACAGAGTCATCCCTGCTGCATCATCCTGGTCACCAGCTGCTGCTAAACCCCCTGTCAGGACTGAGGCATCACATGGAGGTGTGACAAGAGGCAGTGATATACAAGGGCCATCATCCCACTGCATACACACAACCATCAAGAGCTGGACTCCTTTCTCAGTGAGGACGCTGTTTCTCCTGAAGTTGTGGTAGCTGCTCCCACCCCCTTGCCCTGGACATCCCTCAGCCCTGGCACAAATAGCCAGCACGGCACCCCCTTGCTTGGGGCAGTGAATAAGGCACACAGCAAGCTCAGGCTTTGCTCCTCCGCTCTAGAAATGGCAAGTGCTATCCTTGCCACAGTGGCTATGGTGGGCACCGGTGTCATGGTGGGGGGAGCGCACAGCTCACGGGACACACGTCCATAGGACAGCAGGCCCCATGAGCTCTGTTGCTCAGGTTTTAAGGATTTGTCCCCAGGCTGAAGCACTCGGCCAGGGGAAGCGTATGCCCACAGCTGGCACATTGGTGTAAGAGTCTGGTTGTCTGGATTAGCCTCCTACCCAGCCTCATATTTATCTTGTGATTTTATATAAGCTAATTAACCTCCTTTCAGTTCAGTTTTCAAAACAGGGGCAACAATTTATTGCCCATACGGGGTGAAGCAGTAATTAGCTGACGCATGCAAAACATTTCCAGGGGCTCAGGTGGAAACATCACCATTTTGCCACTAATTCTGCTCCACAGTGTGAGAGCACTTAACAAAGAAATAAATCCCACACCAGCAGTTGGCGGAAAGCCGATTGCATTTGACAAGCGTTTACTTACGCAGGATCCTCTCCAAGGATTCACACCTTCTCACTTCATTCACAAACTTTCTCTGGAAGCTGTTCACATTCGCATTCAGCTAAAAACAGGAGGGAAAACAAGCCTGGGGCTGGAGGCTGCATGCTGCCGCGCTTATTTTTAACATCAGCACAGAACAAACGCCTTCGATGAAGACGGCCAACACCGCTGCATCTTACAGACTCCTAGAGGCAGGGCAATACCGTGGGTTTCCTTAGGGCCGAGGACATTGTGGCCTTACCAGGCTCATTTCCACCCAGCCTTGCTGTGACAGCAGGAGTCATAGATGGACTCTCGTGGAGAGACCCCCTGTCTTCTGGTGGTGGAGGGAATCGTCCTAAGGTTGTGCATAAAGTGCGCAGAGCACCGGGTGGGGACTCAGGAACAGGTTGGGTCTCAGCATGGTGATCGGCTTTCAGATCAGCTTTAGGGAAGTCCCGCTCTCTCCATGGGCTTTTTGACCACCCTGCAGGTGCACCATCCCCAAGTGCTTTGGAGGAAGGAGATGCACACCCCGGGGCGCATCTCCCTCAGCTCAGCGTGCCGGCTGGGCACTACTCACATCTCTGAACTGGACCAGACCCAGCTCCCCGAGCTCAGCCACGCAGCAGTAGGCAGCCTCCACCTGCAGAAAGAGCTGCATCAGAGTCATCTCCTCGCTCCGGAAGACTGAGGCCATTTCGTCTGCCCTCCTCCGACCTGGGCGTCCGTGGGGGCCTTGGTGGCAGCAGCACAGTCTTCCTCACCCAGGGAGGTGCCAGAAGGTGCTGAGCGCTGTGGGAACATTGGGATCACTGTGTCAAGGTGCTGGAAGCTAACCCAGCGCTGCCCATCATGTGCTTCAAAAGGGTTTCTTCACCTCCTAAAAGCCTCCTCGGACCCACATGAGGTTGTATCCCACCAGCGTGGTGATGGTTGCTAAGGTGTGCATGTGACACAGGGAAAAAGGGGAGCCGCTAGGCCCCTAGGACAGATGATGAGCAAATACCCTGCCCTGTCCTTTGCTGGACCAAAGATGCTTCAGGCCACTGCACTCAGGCCCTTTATTTGGGTTTTGGATGCTGAGCCTGTGAAGGACTCAATTTATCTTTGTCTTCCACAAGACAGAGACGAAAAATCATTCATTTCACCTTGCAATTAGATGGGTGAAAGGGGCCTGACTGGTTTTTATCACTTTCATTGGTAGTGTGAACACAACACTGCAAACACATCTGGAGCATGTTGTATGGGGATGGGGAGAAGATGACTATTTTATTTAAGTTAAAACAAACTAAGATTTAAAAAGCATTTTCTCCCCATAAAGGTCTGTTTTCAAAATGAGATGCGTGAAACATCATGCACTTCATGAAAGTTCCTTTTGTCTATATGTTTCTTATTATTTAGTTTGAGTAACCTGAACATACAAATTGCCAAAATTAACTGATTTATGTGCACAAACACAGTAATTACTATTACCCAAAGAAAAACATGCAAGTAGATATGCTTCTTGCATGCATTTAATTTTGTAGCAAGCCTACATTTTATAAATAGCAAAAAAAAAAATCCCTTTATATATCCTCACTTCTACTTCTTGACAGGGATGGGAAGTCAGTTGTCCTTAACCCTCTCTCTCTCTCCATGAACCTTGTCTTACGACACTTTTTTTAATGTGGATTCTAATAATTTTCTTTGTAACGTATGAAAGATTTATCTTAAATGTGAGAGAAACACTTTGCAAGATATTAAAGCCTTGTTTAGTGGGAGCACCGTAGTCACAAGTCTGTATTTGCTCAATTGTCCTGTGAGTTTTCCTTGTCTTACTCTCTTTACCCATTCACTAAATTATTTAAGATGTTGAAAATATAATATATGACAACTAGTAGCTTGTTAAAATAAAACACATCATGTGCCAGCTCCAGTGGGTTGAGTAAGGATATAGTCTTTGAAGTTGGTAGGACATTTTTCAGCAAACTATATTCTTCACAAGAAAAAGACACAAAAGCTGCAAGAGACCCCCACTACTCAGGCAAGAAAGTAAAAAAATTCCCTAGCTCTGATTTTCAAAAAGTTTAAAAGATCATCAAAATGTCCCATTTTAACTTCTTTAGACTGAAAAGTGTGAAGAGACTACAATTTAAAGCAGTTTGTATTTCTAAACCTGCAGTTAACGTCCATAAAAAATGTTAAAACCTTAGAATTAAAAGAACAAAACCCAAATGAAATAATTAGAAATATCTTAGTTAAACTGTTTCAAACCATCCAAACCCAGGGTTCTATTTTTCCTCGGTAATCAGTCAGTGAAATACCCCAAAGGCTCACTTTCATCTCGATTTAGAATGAGGGAAAAATGAAAACCAAAACTAGAAACCTCTTTCCAGCCAGGAAACCCTTCCCAGCCCCATTCCGAGGAAGGCAGAGCGTTCGCCCTTCATCCATTCCTGCAGCTACAGGAGCCTTGCCCAAAGCCACCTGCTGCCAGCCATGCCTCTATCAACACCCCCCTCCACCCCTCCCCAATTTTTTCCTTGGGCAAAAGAACAGTTAACTGGGAAACCGCTCACACTATCCCCCGTCGCTATTTTCCAGCAGTATTGCACTGCATTAAAACGCACCAGGTTTTGGGCAGGGTAAATCCCGGTGCTGCAAATGGCTTTGGCGAAGGTGTTACTCGGGTTTACCTCTCAGCCGCCGTGCTCCTTTCCGGCAGGCCCCTTCCCTGGGGAAGGGGCGAGCTCTCCCCTCGGCTGGCCAGCAGTCCGTCAGGCGACGACAGCAGGGTTGTGCCTTGGCATGGCTGCAGGCACCGCGCCGGGCGAGGAGGGCGGCGAGCGAGGCGCCCCGGCCAACTGTCCTGTCTCGCGCGGGGCACAGCAAACCTTTTCTTTTAAGGTCAGAACTGGTCTGGACCAGAGAAGGGAAACTTTTTCTGTCCCAAAACAACCCCGGGGTGGTCTGGACCCAGCGCTTTCTGGCTCGGTCACAACCTCTGTGGCAGGGCTGTGACAAGC
>NW_009217551.1:75147-79164 GCF_000690835.1 Fulmarus glacialis
GCATGCCGGCTCACACCGCCCCAGCCACCCAAAAACGAGTGAGAGCCTTTGAAACCTGCTGTACCCGGAGAGCTATAAACCCATAAAACCCCTTTGCAAGCCCTGGATGGAGGATCCGTCACCAGGGAGGTGGAAAACTTCTGCGCTGTTTCTTGCTAGTTTTTCCTCACCAAAGGCAGCCGGGGAAAGGACAGGGAAACAATGGGAGATTAATGATTTTCCTGCAGCCGGGGGACGGGCAGAGCTCCACAGCAAAGAGAGGGCTGGGAGGGCAGGTGCTCAGTCAGGAGAGCTGCGCTAGCCTGGGGCAATGCAGGGACATGGGAACTCGATTCTCACCCCTTTAAATAACAAATGCTGTGGGAAAAAGTGGCTTTATAGACTTTCTCCCACTTCAGCTGCTAAAGCAAAGGCTCCAGAGAGAAATTCGTCCCCTCCTAAAACCAATGGCTTAGCTCCCACTGAGGTCAGAGGAGGCAGGGTTTCATCCTGCTAAATAAGGCTGGCTGGGTCACTATTAAATCTAGCATCCGTAAGAGGTTTTATCTCAAAAGAAGAGCTAACGAAAATGCGTGGCTATATGTAAATTGTAACGTACCCCTTAAAGAAATGCTTTCTCAGACTTGTTTCTTCAGAGGTACCCAGGAGCCCTGACCCGACAAGCCAAAGGGTATAGCTTGTCCAAGGGAACAATGCCGAAAGGTGAGTAACAGCAGAGAGTTTCCCAGTACGGAGGTTTTCTATTCAAAAGCAATGAAGGGCGGCTCTGCTTCGCCAGCTCAGCTAGTGAGAGGGCTCCCGCCGCTTTCCGAAATCCAGCTGCCTCGAGCGGCGCGACCCAAAAAGGAGGTATTAAAAATTATAAAGCAATTCTTTAGGGTGGGCCTAAAACTTTCATTTTGCTCAGCTGAGCTGGCCGCGGGGCTCCCTGGCCTCCCACCCGCTTTGGCTGCACCCGTGCTCCTCCCGCACCAGCCGCCGGCCAGCTCTGCTTTCTCCATCGGCGCTACCAAGGAAAGAGAGCAAAAGCTGATGAAATTCAGCACTTTCTGCTGGCAGATGGGAACTTCTGTAGGTAAGGCAGAAGTGAAATCGTTGCTGGCTGCCGCTCGTCACGTGCCAAAGCAGCACGTCTGCCACGCAGGGCTGAGAAGAAGCTGGTGCAGGAAAGGAAGGGCATTGCCTTGCAGCCTGTGCTATAATGCTAAATAACAGGAGTCATCATTCAGTTCTTGACCAAGGTATAGTGACACAACAAAATAAAACAGCTTCTCAGGCTACTGCCCCCACCTCTGAGCCCGCAGCATATCTTCCCCCTGGCAAAGCTGTTGTGTTCATTTAACGATACCAGGATTTGCTTCTGTTTTGCACCTATGCTGCTCTTATTCAGCCCCACAGTTACACTCGGCTACTCCCCTACAAGCTGTCGGGGCGGGGGGAGCAGAAGGGGCCCCCAGCGCACACTTCATCACCAAAGCAAGCCACGCTGGGCCGGCCACTCCATCCTGGTAGCCAAGGAGCGAGGGAACATGGAGCGCGGGGATAAAGCCGTCTCTCCTGCCCTTCCCTCCCCCCCTTCCCAGGCAGAAGAGAGAAGCAGAAAGCATATCCTATTTCATGCCTCTGGCATGTGGAAGTAAGAACATTATTTTATAATAATCTTATTATTAAAGATCAGATGATGATGGCTGATGACGAGGCGCCATTCGGAGGAGCCCCATCAGTGGGCTCATTGTCGGCACCAGCAGCTCTGCCCGAGCGAGCTGAAGGCAGCCCTTCTCGGGCAGCCCCGCACCCTCGCTGGGGTCTCCAGAGGGGCAGTGTGGGGTCACAGCAGGGCCACGGGCTCAACATTTGTCTAATAGCAAACCCAGCCTAGACTGGAAAACACAAAGGGCATGGTTGTGGAGTTATGCGAAATGCTAGAGCTGCTTTTCTCTGTGCGGCAGAAAGCAGATCCCTTCTCCCTTTCTTTCATTTAAAGAGTAAAACCTTTCTGGGTTTGATTTTTTTCCTCTGTTTGCCTAGTTTTAAAAATCAAATCCCCTGTTCACAGGTAGCTTTATCTTAGATGGCTATTTTTCACATCAATGAAGATACCAAACAAAATGGCCCCCTCCCCGATGGACACATTATTGGCATCAGGCTTAAGGTTTTGAGCTTTTTAAAGCCATTTTGAGGGCTTTATAAAGGTCCTTAAGCTTCTTTGAGCTTTATAAAGGCCACCTGGGGGGGAGCTCACCCTGCAGTACAAAGGCAGTGGGTTGCTAAAAGACAGACCCGCCCTCCCAAGAGACACTTTTTCTAGAGCTGCAGGTGGAGATTTTGCTACCTACGAAGCAAGCGTAGGAGATAGATCCGCTCCTGTGGTCTCACCGAAGGCAGTGGGTTGCTAAAAGACAGACCTGCCCTCCCGAGACACTTTTTCTAGAGCTGCAGGTGGAGATTTTGCTACCTACGAAGCAAGCGTAGGAGATAGATCCGCTCCTGTGGTCTCACCGATAGCACAGACCACCCAGCATCCTCCCTGGTGTTTAGGACCACGACCTCAAAGGTTGCACAGAGCCCTTGTGAATAGTAACTGGGAATCGTCAACTAATCATCAACTTCAGTGTGCCAACGCACAGAGCTCGGGGGGGTCCCAAACATGCAAGCCCTCCAGCCGGCCGTCATCGCTTTCAGCAGCATGGGGAAGTTTCATGCAGCTGTAGGTGGCTCTGGGATCAGTGTCTCAGCCATAATCACTCCATGCTTAGCTCCACCGTGCAGGAGGTTTAGTGTGGCTACATGTGATGTTAATGTGTGAGCTCCCTTTCACCAAAGCTCCCTCCTGTTGCAGCAGCTAAGCAGAGTAGCACCTCAGGTGTGCTGAAACAAGAGTAGGGGTGTGGTTAAATTGACCTCAAGTGTCATACGGAAAAAAGGGATTTGTCCTCTTATCACGGATACGTCCAGAGATGATGTACCTGCTCTGCTGTGCTCTCATGGGTTGTGTGTTTTGCCCCGAGTTGAATACCGTGCTATGGCTCAATTACCATCGTGCTGGTCACTGCTGGGATGGAACAGGATTGCAGCAGCAATCAGCTTTCATTTGGAATTAAAAATATAAACATGTTGCCTATGTAAACAGAAAAAAAATATATACAAACAGAGTGAGCGTGTACGCGTGTGATAAAGGTAGTAACTTTCTGAGAGCCACACCTGATGGTGATGTGTCAAGGGCCACCAGAGAACTTTAACTGTGAAGCTCTCTCTGTGGCACAAAATACACCAAACGGTAGGTATCGCCTCCTTCATAATCATCAGGAAAAGCTGACCAGCAGCCCTGCACACTGTGGAGGAGTCTCCAAGCGGAGGGGTGGGGAAGTACCTCATTTTAGTGTGAACGGAGTCCTGCCTTGAGAAAGGAAGCCCCCGTTGCTGCTGGTGCTGCCGTCGTGCCCGGCGTGCCAGGGCATCCCCACGGAGACAAGCTTTCATGCCACGTGTAGAAACCAAGCTAGGGGAAGGCTTTGGAGAGGATTATCGCCCTTCGGGCAGTCACAGCACTGAAATATGACTGTGTTACACAGAAGAAATGAAACAAATCCAAATCGGTGTCAGGAGACGATTTTATAGGGCTCCCATTGTGTCTGAACTTATCAAGCAAAGCCTTCATT
The DNA here is from genome assembly GCF_000690835.1 of Fulmarus glacialis. NCBI lineage: Eukaryota > Metazoa > Chordata > Aves > Procellariiformes > Procellariidae > Fulmarus > Fulmarus glacialis. The sequence continues at coordinate 78,807 of NW_009217551.1, forward strand.
TCCAATCCCATCCAAAAATCACTGAAGCCAAGCACAGCCTGTTCATTGCTTCAGGAGACTTTGGAGCAGGCCCTTTCTGAACCACGGGGGGAACACATTTTGGAGAGGAAAACAAATACATTCTGTTAGTTGTGCAAAACATTTTCAGCATCCCTAGAAATAGGCACATTTGCCTGCAAGCTGACAAAGAGCATTTAGGTAATAGTTAAAATTCAAAAGACATTTCATTATAAATGGAATTCATTTATGCAATAGCAGAGCAGTTTTGTCTTTTCATTTCCCCTCAAACATTTTGTGCTGCACAGAACAATTTTGTACTCATTATTTTTGCAAAATTAACTGCCAGGTCAACTTTCAG
>NW_009217551.1:79198-85382 GCF_000690835.1 Fulmarus glacialis
TGGAAGAAAGTGGAGGGCCTTTCCCCAGTAAAGAGCTGAGTTTTAGTTTTGATACAACAGAGCGCTCAGATAAAAACACAAATTAAAGACAACTAGCATGAAAGGACTGAGATGCTGAAATGAGGCAGAGATGAAGATTATCCTACAGGCTAATTTCAAGCAACTCTGAGCAGTCAGAGCATTTTTACAGCATCTCTCCTGCTGTGACTCATGTTTACCAAGGCCAAGAGCGATGGCCGCTGGGGTCATGCAGCTGCCAGCCGAGCACGACTACCTCCGGCCACCCCCCGGGTGCCAGCCGAAGGACGGGGCCGCGCACACGGCGTGGGAGGTGGCTGTCGCAGACCGGCCAGCACAGCCTTAACTCCGCCAGTCCCGGCAACGTGTTGACATGAAAACAGGGAGACAAGGCGGGTAAACACGCCTGTTCCAGCTGGCCTGCCTTCATCTGCGGCTCGGCGTGCCCTCTCTCTGGGGGACCCCCCAGCTGCCTGTGTCCTGCTGCGTCGTGGAAATACTCGCAGCTGGAGGGGAGCAGAGCGCTTTCGGAGGTGGGGGGTGGCCAGCAGGGAGGACAAGCGGGTTCACCCCACAGAAATGCCGGGCAGGGCTAAGCCTACGTGGGTTTTGCTCTCTTGCTTTTCTTAAACAAAGCGAAACCAGAAAAATCTCATAGTTTTGCACAGCAGCACCTGTTGTGCTCACTGCTGTTCCTGTGGGAAGCCTATTACGCCTGTCCCTGCAGCACTGTAGAGAGAAAAAAAGAGAAAATTTTTAGATACTATCCCTCCTACTAGGACTGCTGCCCAAGGCACCTTCCTCCTGGCCTCCCAGGAGATGGCTGCAGATCCCAAACAGGCCCCAGACAGCTTTATTCTCACATGAGCACCCAAAGCCATGAATGACCACCGCTGAAGAGCACCGGCAACCTGCTCCCTGCTGAGCCCACCTCTCCCAGTGCCTTCCTGCCCAATTTAATGCCTGAAGTTTTCTTCAACAAGGACGCCATGGTGGGTCAAAGATAGGAGCAAGCAGAGCCAACAGCCTGGGAACAGCAGCAACATGCAGCGCTCGTCAGACCAGGACACCACCACCAGCACTTCAACAGTGTGGCTTTTCCAGCCGGGATTGTAGAAAATATCTTGCCCTCCAGCCGATATCATTTTGCCAGCAACTCTCCTGGTCTTCAGATAGAGCTGTGCTGGTGGGAGGGAGCAGCTCTTGGCTTTGCCTGTGTCATGGAGGAGGAAGCGTAAGTACAGGAGGAGAAAAAAAAGCTCTTTCAGCACCACGTTGCACACGGGTGACGGAGGCAGTGGCACAGCTCTGCTCATGCGGCAAGAATGGCAGCAGCTTCTCCTGTGCAGGGAGGCCCCAAGCTTGAACTGATCCCAACCCGTAACCCAACACAGGTCCTTCAGGAAAGGGCATTGTTACTGTGTAATAGCTGTCGGTAACCTACACAAAGCAACCGGTTTCATCCCATTTCTCAGTGGAAACATGCCCATAGCCTGTGCTAACCCAATGGCTACTGTATCAGTGTGACCAAAGACTGTTTTTTTTCAGGCTTCCACGCAGCCCTTCCAAAAAATCATCACTGCTGGGCAGTTTGGGGGGAGGGGGGGTGTCAAGCTAACAAACATGTAAAATCAAAGCCAAACAGGGAGACAAACTCTCTACCCTGATCCTATGCTCTTTTCCAAATCTATTAGACCATCTTCGCAGGACTAAAAGGAGACTCAGAAGACAGAAGCTGCCTGGGACCCCGCGGGGAAGGGCTGGCTCCAGAGGCCTTTCCTCCCTCCAGCTGCAACAGATCCTGGGGGAGAAACCTTCAGGCTTGACCTTCAGGGGCCCTCCGCCTGCCTCGGCGCTGGTATCCACCTCCTGCCGGAGCTGCTTTGGTCTGAGCCCTTGTCTTTCCTCACCCCGTTGTGGCAGGAAAGTTCAAGGTGTCCTGGCAGCAGGAAGCTCCTTTGCTCCACCCTCTGCCCTGCACACCGGCTCGCTGAGATTATCGAGGATTTGCTGAACCAGAGCTACCGGCAACGGCGACCTGATCTGTGCGGCTGCTCGGGTGGGAGCTGGACCCCCGGCATGAAGCAGTTCTCCGGCGAGCCCTGGGCAGCCTTTGCTGTGCTCTTCTTCGCCACCGCGCTCTGGTATTCCTGCTCAGCAGGTATTTCTCTTCTCTTATGCTCCAGTTCCTATAACCTGCTTTTTCCCCCACTCCTCTCAATATCTAAATGTATTGCCCACTGACAGTAATTTGTTCTTTGAAAACAAGGTGGGCTCCCTTGTCTCATCTAAAAAGTGTAAAGAGCTGGAATTGATTAACGCTAATGAGAATTACTTGACATGATTGATCACAGCATCCTTCTGAAGAGATGTGCTTTTTGCCAGCTATTTACAGATCCACTGTAAATGGGACTGAGCTGCAGGTTGCTCCACTGAATGGCAAGGAGCTAGGGGACCACAGTTACTTTGCCTTCATGTAGTTGCTGAGGCAAGGGACAATTTGAAATACCACCCAAGAGGGTCACTGTAGTCCGGATTAGCTTGTTAGGTGTTTTTTTCAGGAAATTCGCCTTTGGTGCCCCCTTAATTGGAGAAGTTGCCTAAAAACAAAATGTAAATGAGACCTGTGAGCTGCTCGTTTCCCATCAGGCTATTGCTTGCATTTGTATATCAGCACCAATTGAGACCTGTCAGATGTTTAAAGATGGGTTAGCTTTGACAGCCTGTCCTTTGGGCTGCAAAGTCTGTAAACATGAACCAACACTTGGCATTCTGCAGTACTTTCTTCCACAGGTCATACATAGTTTTTAATGCTTCTTCCCAGTGCTCCCGTGAGGTACTTATTAACCTAGAAAACAAATTATGGGCTTGGCCAAGGTCATTCAGCAAGTCCTAGCAGAGTCAGAAAGAGGAACGGGGAGTACTCAGACCCCTCCCTGGAGCCAGCTGCCCGGGGACCCGCTCCTAGCATGGCAGCGGCCTTAAGGAAAGCTCTGGTCTTGCTGATGGTCAGTCAGCTCAAAATGCAAAGCTGGACAATAGCAGGTGACCCCAAGGGGAACATCTCCTGCAGGACACCTCAGTTTACTTGCTGTTACTTGGAAAATACCAAACTCAAAGAAAAGGTTTGGTCAAAGGTCTTGTTCTGGTATGTTTCTTTGAGCTGAAACTAAAGCTGAGCCATTATTTTGAAGTCTTCAGTGAAATCAAACTGGAACTGATTTTCTCTTTCTGTGACACTCCAAATTATCAGCTCAGAGTGGTGGTTTGACTGGAAATAGCTCTCTCACAGCCTCTGCTTGGTCTGTAGACCAACAGCACGTTGGAGCCCCTCCATCTACATGCGGCAGGAGTCCTTACTCCTGTAGTCTCTCCAGGCTGTGTTTTTCATGTATCTCTGCAGGGGACCATATCAGCCTGGGATACTTCACCTGGCTGACTCAAACTGTACTGCTCGTAGTGACACAGGAGGAGATATTTCTTTGACTCCCTTCCTTCTGCAGCAGGGGACGGGCTGGTGTTAATGCACAGGGACCACAGCAGCCTGTGCTTCTCCCACACAGAAGTCCTGCAGCTGTCCTTGCATCTGATCCTGCAGTGCTGCGAGGTGCATGTTGAAGCTGAGGGGCAAGGGGGGTGTTAGGAGGTCTAAGGAGGCTTTGGTCTGTGACACCATATGCAGATTTGGAGGGCTGGAGACCAGCCGCAACACTGTGCTGGAGTGCAAATGTGCTCCGATTCTGGGTAGGAAGCAGGACAAAGAGTCAAAACCTTCTTCATTGAAGCCCCTGGCCCCTTCCTCCCTCACTTATTTCTGTATGTTGTATTTTCCAACCTGAGCTGGCTAATGAGCTCGTACTGGCCTGAACTGGAGCCCAGCCAGAACAGTTTCAGACACAGCTGTGCCTGAACTGCAGCAAAGCCAAAGCTTCCCGCTGAGGCTCTGCACTGACGGGCTCAGCTCTTGGCCCTGCCAGACTCCTTCATACCCCAGAGCTACTGGGATTTTTCTAAGGGCAAAAGGAGATAGATGTACTGCTCGCTGGCCATGGATCTCCCCATGCCACTGAATGCTTTCTCTCATTTCAGTCCTTGCTTGTTCTGCCCCTGTAGCTTGGGAAAGGAGAGCGGCCAGTTTGAGCTCTGAGTGAATGGCTCACACCAGGGTCATACTCAGGTAGAGGCACAGTGATCCAACTGCTCCTTATGGCTGGTCCTACAGCAGGTCTCTAAGCCTGTGTTGACAGTGGTGGGGTGTGAAAGCATAGCCTGATGCAGCAGTGTTTAGGGCAGGAACTTATTTTCTCCAAGTTTTTTCCATCCTACAGACCTCTGCAAGACCAATGGCTTTCACATTTTCATGCTTGATGCCCAGTATTGCTTTTCTAATCCAACCTGCCTTTTCTCCTGTGCTTTCCTTCTGGCAGCAGCTGAAGATTTCTCCAATGTTTCAACAAGCTCCATGCTCACAACTGAGTACGAAGCACCATGTCTTAGTAAGTCTTCATAAATCATTACTACCATGACAAAGCCAGGTGATGAGACTACATAGGTGACTGAGAGGCTGTCCTGGAAGAGGATTTATCTGTTGTTAAGGCTTCCATTGCAGGTGAAACACTAGGACACATTTCTAAGACTCCTCCATTGGCATGTCCAGTATATCTTAAGTACATTCAGATGGACTTATAGCTTTGGACAGACTAATTCATAGCTAATTCAATTTGTGTGTCCTAAAGCTCCCTGCCAGACTGACTGCCTGTAGGCACAACGTGGGCTTCCCAAAACAGCCAGTCCCAGGCAATCTGAGATCCCACCAGTCCTCCCAGAGTCATCCTCCATCCCAAATGTCAAACATCCCCACAGTCCTGCACTTCCCAAAATACAGTACGTGTACCAATAGAGGTATGCCACTTCAAAGCATGACATGGGTATAGGGGTCAGGCATCCCTCCCCTTTCTCTAGGCACATACAAAACACGTCTCTTTTGTGGTGGGAAGTGCTCCTCTCTACTGTGCAGGACAACTGTACTGTGTGCACCGAAGGCCAATGCACAGGAGCATGGTCCTGCCCGACACACGTGAATGAGAGGAACTGAGCAGCACCTGCATTTGCCTTTTCCCTGGAATGGTGCAAGAGGCTGGCTGCCCTGCACCAAGCTTAGAAGGCGTTCACTTTTCACAGCTGACAAGCTTTGTGCGCATCAACACACAATGCATGTAGCTGCAAGGTGGTTTTGGCTGCCTCAGCTCTCCTAGGTGCCGGGGATTCAACTCTCAGCTTCTATTCCAGCCCAAGGGGTCAAGATACCATGGTCCTCCAGGCTCCCTTCGATTTCTCCACGTTACCACCCAGGATGCAGAGCTGGGTATCTTCACTGTGCCCTTGTGATGGAAAAAGTATGGCAGATGCCATTAAATAATAATATAAATAATATAAATATAGTATAAATGAAACAACCAACGACATATTCCTTAACTGACTTTAGGAAATTGGACTGATTTAAACAAAAAAAGATTAAAAAGTGCACGAAAAAATACATGGAATTGTTAAAAATTATTTCATTTTTAAACACGTAAAACAGGGATCCCCAATGGTGGTGTGTTTTGCAGTTGTTACATGCAAATCAGAGTTAACAGCCCAGCAGAGCAGCCACCGCCCTCTATTGCCAGCAGAGGTATTGGGTACCTAAACTATTGGAGTTCCCGCTGAAGGTGTGTCTCTGCTAGAGATCCTCTTACTTTCTCACATGAAGGTTTCTCTACCTCAGGTTTATTTTTAATTTCAACTAGCTACTTTTATCATACTCCATTCCTAAAACTGACTGAGGAGATGCTAAGTAGGTGTTTTAAAAGATTTCCATAATGGTGGGCACAGTGGTAAGAGGAGCAGCTCAGGTGTTTGGCCAGACAGGGATGACCGAGTCTTGAAGTCATACGGATGAAACTGAGTATTGCCATCCCCCAGGTTAAGAGCCAGGCTTAGGGGAAAGATGCCAAGGCAGACTGACAGGCCACAGGGCAGACAGTGAAGTCACTGTCTCATCTGCCTTCTAGCAAAGGAAACCCTCTACGTACTTAGCCTCCCATCAGCTCACTTCATTTCTTCGCCACCAGACGTGAACTTCTGCAGGCAAGCGGCCGTGTGCTGCCCGACGGGCGTCGACGTT
>NW_009217551.1:85403-90263 GCF_000690835.1 Fulmarus glacialis
GTTTCTGACTCTCATCCTGCTCTGCGTGGACAAGGTCATGAAACTGCGGCCTGACGAACCCAAGTATTTGGTGGGCTGAAGCAGGGCAAGCCAGCGAGCAGCAGCACCCGGGAGCAGCGAGGTGCAGACAGACTGACAAAGCATTTCAATCGCTTCCTAAGAAACAAAAAAGAAAGGGAACGTACCTTCAGCCAAAAAAGGCCAGATCTAAGCAGGGCACCTGCTGGGCCTTCATCCTCCCCAGCAGGTCAGAGCTGCCAGCCAAGGTGCTGAGCAGGCAAGTCCCTGCAAGCCACCACGTATGTCCCACAGTGCACAGAAAACCTTTCCCCCGAGCCCTTTCGTGCTTGCTGTGACTGCGCCAGCAGCTGTGAGACGCTGAAGGACCAGTTACCAGTTTATAGCACACTGCCTTAAGACAACCCGGTATATAACCTTTCACTTTGAAACAGAAAGTGGGCAAATAAGGCTATATTCTGGAGGGTCGCTGTTACCAGATCCCTTACTAAGCTACAGGCCAGGATGCATCAGTAAGCGGATGTAACTCATTGATTATACCGAGTCCTTTTCACTCACTAACCTGCAGTATTTTAAAGTCTGTTAACTGATACCAGTGAAAACTCTGTTATGGAAACTTAAGGATTGTTTGGGCTGGTTTAAAATTAAAACTAGTTTTTCCAGTGCAGTTTATATGTGAACTGTTTTTATTTATTCAGCTTGCACCTGCCCGATTAACTAAGCCAAGCTGAACTGTGGCAAGCAGGTTTAAACCAGCTTATCCAATTCATGCACAGAACTGTTCCTATTTATGCAAGATGATAATAAACACTCTTATTGATGGAAAGATTCTCACTGACTGGTTTGTATTGATAAAGCTTATATTGGCAAGGAATTACCCAACCCAAATTGTTAGAAACATGATTCTAACAAGAAATATTCACGCAGGAGGGTCTGCCTCATGGCAGTCAAACTGTCTGGTTTGGGACAGTTGCACCAGCTTGATTTCTATCTATTATTAAAACAATGAATCAGTGTTAAACCCATCTAGACATACACAGGATTAGCAAACCTGCTAGAGACCAACTGAAATGAAACATTAAAAGTTACTCTTAAACCAAAGAAAGCTCCACTGGAGATTTTTATCTATTAAGTATCATTAAAGCCTCCCTTCAGCTTACCAATGCATAACTTTTCCAGTTAGAAAAGATACAAATCAGTTTAAGACTCTTCATATTGATTCTGGCTCAACCAGACACTTGATCAGGACAACGCTGTGCCACTTCACAGTGATGGGCAGTCGTCCCTTGTCAACTATCCACCATCAACAGGAACGGGTACAAGTTGGACACTGAGGAAAAGACATCCTTCCCTATCATTAGTATCACTTAACACAAAAAGTCTGCTGGGCTAAAATGCTGAGCAGAGACCCTAGTGTCAGGAAAGAAAGTTTTGAAAGGGAAGGGCTTAATTCTTTTGTGGCTTTTTTACTGTGTTTTGTTTAGTTGTTTTGGTTTGGTTTTTTTTTTTTTTCTTTTTACATGCGCCATACTACTAGTAGTAAACAATAACAAAATATTGCTCAATTAAAAAAAAATCTCGACATTTCAACATACAACAATTAAAACAAAAGTAATTTTCACAAGACAAATCTCCACGTTGGACCAGCCAACTACTTCCTTCCACAAAAAAAGAAAAAAAAACCAACCTTGTATACAGAAGTGAAGGACTCCACCTCTTATCGTTTGTGTTGACTGAAAGAACAGTGAGTTGACAGTCAATAATCACTGATGGACATGTGATGGCAATCACTGATGGATAACAAATCTTCTAGCTACATATATCATTTTTTTCCTGATTCATTAGTTTTAATAGTGGAAAATGTGCGTTGGCCTGAAAGCAATGTGATAGATACCGTGAAAAAAATCTCCATGCATTGCCTGAGTGTCTACCTTCTGCAGACCTCTTCCTACAGTTCTCCAGTCTTACGGAGATTGTTCTCCTGGTTGGGAACACAGAAGTGCCTGCTGGATATGGCACTGGTTTTCATCTTTGAGGGGATATGTTTCATAGCTTTCGCATTTCCTTGGCTAAGGTTACGAGTGCATGGATGCAGCCAGACACAGAAATAAATCTATTCCAGTCTAAAGAGATATAAGCACATGACACAAGCTCTAAACGTCCTACAGCCCAGCACTACACCCGCAAACTAGCTTCATAATAATTCTGCAGGGCTTCCTAAAGCCTGCCTTTAAAAGCACAGCTTGTTTGTTTTTCACACTCTCCAAAATAGTCTGCTGTGTGCAGTTACCTTCAAGGGATGTAGTAGACTTAAACCTCAAGTTTTGCTTCTCGCAGCTTTTGTTGAGGATTCCCAGCTCAAACAAACTGGGGAAAAAAGGGAAAACCCCGTAGATTTTCATATACGAGATCCCAAGGATTTTGTATACCTATGCTCAAGGGTGACACCCAAGTCTCAACAAAATCAGGTATACAAATGGAATACCTTGCAGATAATTTCTGCTGTGAAATGTATACTTCTTCTAGACCAGTGACCTGTAAACCTCTGATCTCGTATAACAGTTTTGTTTCTTTACTGCATCACCTGCTTTGACATCTGACATTGCCAGGTTTGATCTATAGCCTCTTCTTTTCAAGTCATTTGACTTCCTGTGAAGTGCATTGGGTCACTTAGAAAAATGTAGTCCCATAATGAATTTAATGAACACACTACTACTCCCAGTGTGTTCTGGGTTCCCTAAACAAAGTGGCAGTATCCCGAAAGCTCAAAAGGCTACCAACATCTTATCTGTTCCTATGCAATATAGGATAAGATACATAACAATAAAAGGTTATAACAATAAAATATTATTTTAAAGAGACCCTCTGAGGTTCACGCTATGTGTTGTACTGATTTAGGCATGGTGGGCAATCACAAGTACAATGCAAAGCAACACACCGTGCAAAAGGAGGAGAAAAGCCCTAACAGAACTGTCAGTGTTGCATGGGCTTGTCAATAGTTAAAGAAGTTGCATCCAAAAGACTTGAGAAATTGATACAAAGACAAAAAAGTAGTAGGCAGAAATGGATTATACATACTTAATTTACAGTAAATATAATCTAAAGATTATCTGTGGTCTGCTGCTACATTTCCTGGAATATTTTTAGCTCGGGAACAAGTAGCACAGCTTGTGGGTTATAACAGCTATTTTAAGACCAATCAAGTCACAGTAAGAAGGCTGTGGTCTGGTTTTGATGCACAAATTAAAGATGACTCTATAGAACAATGCCTTATGATGTGGTACACAAGCAATGTCATAGACTGGTGTAGTCATTTATTGTGTATTATCTCATGTTCCTAATAATATCACTGACATAATAATACGTCTAATAGTAGATTCCCAACTAGTGCAATGCTGCCCAAGTCCTGTTGACTTCAAAGGAGCTACACATACATCAAGCACATGCCTTGTTTTGTTGTTTGGGGTTTTTTTCATTGTAATTCAGGAAGCCCGTCATTTTTGTTCCCACAGGAAACCTTGGAAGCAAAACATAACTCCCGATTTATCAGCGTGCATAAATCATTTCACCTGTGTCAAACCTTGGTGCCCCTTCAGACTGCTACATACAATGTCATGCTGTAGCACTGAGCTGGTTTAGGCTCTCACGCATCTCAAAGCATGTAAAAAATAAGTTGATAGCTCATATCACCTATTAAGCAGCAAACTACCCTCTCAGAAGGATGACGGAAATGTTAACGCTCCGGTCATTTATAGTACATTATCCAGTCAAATTCTATGTCCTTGGACCAAAAAGTTCCTTGCTGGAATGAGATGGAGAAGAAATCTGTTCCAACTCATATGATCTAGTACAAAGAAAAGCAAAAAATGGTTGAAACGTGGATGGCTGAACAAAAGTACACATGACCGAAAAACATGAGTTTGAAGCCTGACATTGCTGATCAAGTCAGAACACTTCTTCATATTTTCTGGACAAAGTTTCTGAATTTCAGACATTAAAGTATGCAGTGCCTGGAAAAGAGAGAGACACGCAGATGGCACCTGGGAAAACTGCTGGTCTACAAGTCTCCTGACAGACAAACAGAGCAGTAGGGAACGCGTAACCGATCAGCACTTCTAATATCAAAAAACATTAGTAGCAGCATAGCATTCCAGGGTAACTACTTAATTTGCTTGGAGATAATATCAATCACATCTGACTAGTGATTTTTTAAATTCTTAATTCAAGACTAAATGGATTGGTACTTGATGCGTGACTCTTCATCTTTTTAGATACCATTGCTCTGGTAATGACTCGCATTACTCACTGCCTCTATCCTTGGGGTTTTAGTGAATGAGCTACATATTAAGCAATTGCACTTTACAATGATTACACTTTGCAAATTCACTAGAGGGATGAATACTGGCAAGCACCAGAGCTTCCTGCTTGCATGAAACACAGAGAAAAGACAGAGGTTAAATTCATAAGAAAAGGTGCTCTGTACTGGGACTTCGTAGGAATTTTGATAAAGCCATTACAAAAACTAGGATTTCAGAAAATTATTGTAATTAATTACAGCCAAAGAATGAAATATAGACATTCTTGGGAAGCAACCACTCTCTCTCATTCTTACGCTCCAGATCCCACTTATTTTATGGTATCAGTAGTACCAGCATCTGTTGTGGAATTCAAACCTCGCTTCAGGTTTCTGTCCCAGAATCAAACATGCACTTTTCAAAGAGCTTATTTCCAACTCCTATTTCATAATAACCTTCCAGAAATAAACACGGGGTAAACAATGCAGTATTGTCTCCCAGGACTGGTGATCCCCCAGGAGCGCTGTTCCCCAGGGCTCAGTTTTGG
>NW_009217552.1:0-4060 GCF_000690835.1 Fulmarus glacialis
GCTGCCTGCCGGGTTAAACCACAACAGGGGTGAATTCTGGCTCCCAAGCCACGTGGTGCAGACGTCTGGTGCCCGTGCTGCCCCGTAGCCCCGACTTGAGCTGACTGGCCGTGTCCACATAGCAAATAACCCAACTCGGGTCTCCTCTTGGGATCCTTGCGGTGTCTCATTGGTTCCAAAACCTGTACATACCTATGAACAGCAGTTCAGGTTGTTTACCAATGTAAAACCTGTCTTGCAGCCCACAGGTGGGATGTTTTATAGTGCTATGCTGCAGTTGTGTTTCCTGCCCAGCGTTACAGGAGTACGAGGGCACCAGCCCTCCTGGGATATTAAAAAAACTGTCATCGGTGGATGGAGTGGTACCTAGTGCCTTGTCTGTCCTGCCTATAGGAATGCTGTCGGGAGGAATGAACGATGTGCAGCACTGCCCCAGGACAGGGCTGATCCAGTCAAAAAGAGCCAGGAGCTACCAGGGGAGCTGAGTTACGAGGTAGTGTGCTCATACCCTCAGCAGTGCTGCTGCTGGGTTACACTGAGTTCTTGGGCACAGTTTCCCTCTTGTTTCTTCTAAAGGAGAAATAGAGGTTTTGGAGGGTAGGTATATTCATAACAATAAATCTTTTAGAAGTAAAGAGTGTTTGGGAAGCTTAATGGATGTTTGCAAAGTCAGCTATTAAAATCCCCACCTTCGTTGCGGCTCAAGGGAGCCTTCTTTCTTTTCCCTCTGCCTTTAGGGGATATGAGAGTATCTTCAATTTGCCCTTTTCCTCACATCGTGGAGAAGAAATGACCATTATTTGCTGTAAGAAGACATAGTTCCTGGGATTGTGACTTCTAGAGTAGAGTATTTGCTATCAGGGCTTTATAGCTTCTGTCCCCATGCTTCTGCTGGATGGTCGAAAGCGCAGCGCTTGCACTGTGCTAATTCCTTCACGTATGAGAAGGATCCTTCAAGTTCCTTAAATAAAAGGTACTTTGTAAGGTCAAAATGTTGTCACTGGAGACCAGGAGCTTTTGTTGTAGAAGTCTAATGCTGATCACATGGGCTTTGGCAATGTCTTTTTAAAAAATAGTGCAGAGAATGGAGAAAATTATGCTCATCTGCTGGAAGTCAACTTGGGGAACAGTTTTTTTTGTCTTTCAGAGCATAAACACGTGTATGTATATTGATTTTTCTTAACCTTTTGTTTTGTTGGTAGCTGGTTGAAGCAGCTTTTGTACTCTGAAACAAGCAACCTGGCATTTAGCAAATGCTTTTTTTGTTGAGAGATCTTGTCAGATTTTTAATTCGTGAATGTCTCTGCCTTTTATTTATTGTTAGGCCTTTTTTTTTTCCAATTAAAGGTTGCTATTTTTTTAAAACTGGCCTTTAATAGCTGCTTTAATTGGGAGAAAACAAACTTTAGCACTGACTCCACGAGACCTTATCGAAATCTTTGTGCTAAGCTTTCACACAGGCAAACACATACGACAGATGTCAAGGAGAACTAAAAGTGAGGCAAGATATAGTGCATTTCCTACTTTGATGTCTGCAGAAGTTGAAATTACATGCAAAAAACCTTGAACATATTTTATTTTTCACAAGTGGAATTCTTTTTTTTTTAATGCTCTTTGGCCATAATTTTCATTATGTTTACATAATGAAAAAAGAATTTAAAGAATCCTTTAATGGATTCTTACTAATGACATGGCATTTGGTCTTCTCTTTCTGTCTAAAGCAATAGAACTGATATCCCTGTTTGTGATGTAGAGTGAGAAAGACGGATGTATAGCTGTTGCCCTCGCTGTTACATTCGGGAAATAGCTGCTACAAGAAATAAAGCCAAGTTATTCTGATCTGTATATACTGTGATGGTCTCTTAAAACCACTTTTATTGCTAATGGTGTTTTCCAATGTTATAAAGGTAGCAGTTCTTCTACAAGACAAGTAGCTCAGAAATTCATCGAGAATAAATTGTATATGGCAGAGTATGGTTTTAAACTATAAATTTTCCTGAAATGATCTTGAGGCACTTATACAAAATGTATGCATATTTGGCAAGTGTTGGGTTGTAGCTTGATACAGATACTTGGTTACATTTCATAGCAACAATAGGTGAGGGTGCATATGTGAACACACAACCACATGCAAAAGGACAATATGTGTGACCCTGCCTTGTTAAAAGCTCAAGGTACTTTATTTTTCAGCTCTTATTTTAGCTATAGACAATGCACTGCGCAGAGTTGGAGTTTAGCCTACCCTTACAAAACTAAGAAGTGGAAATAGTCTGTTTTGTTAATAAATGATTACAAGTTCTGTGGTTTCAACTCTTTTGAAGACATTGCCTCTAGCAGCTCTTCATTCCAGTGCAGTATTGAAACCTTCATGTTAATAATGAATTTTCCAAAGCCTCTTGCTGATTCATGCGGGGCCGTTGTTCTGATGCGGTGTGATTTCAAGGATGGGTTCATAGCACAAGGTGGCCAATGGCTCCTTCAATACTATTAATCTTTTAATCATCCAGGTGGCAGGTCTGAGTAGCATTGTCCAGCCTCTGCTTTTGCAGATTTGAAAATACTGATCCTTAGGACTTTGGTTTTCTCCTGGGAATGCGGTAATTCATGTAATAGCTGTGTTGGCTTTTTGGATCTAAAGTTAATTACAAAAAAAGGTAGAGAGTTGGTACCTGTGGTCTCCTGTACATGGAGATAGTCCTGGACAGGTTCTCACACAGTGGAAGGGTAGCTGAGCCGCTCTGCTGGCGCCTGGCAGTGTAACTGGCATCTCGCGGGTCTGTATGCATCCCTTTTCCAAGATGGAAAATAGTGTGCAGCTGGTGTTGTTAGGGTTTTGCCTGTGTGCGGGATTGTTTTTTCATCTTAATGTATGGCTGTTGGAGACATCTGAAGGAGTGTGACTTCTTCTGTTGAAGTCGTCGTCCTAAATGACTGCAGTCTAGTCTTTGTTTCAGAAATGAGATGATCATTAGCTATACCTGCATCGTTTGTATTGGTGTGGCGAAATTTGATTAAGGGTTGGTTAATTTAGCAGAATAAAGAATTCCCTGATGATACTTATTTACATGGCTATAGGCTGCTCAGCCTTTTCACTGCAGCGATCATGCATACATCTGCAAGTCCACAATGATAAAAAGATTATCAACTTCTGTTGACAATGTTCTAACCAACTGTGTAAGTGGCATGAAAGATTAATGGAATGTAAGTAGAGGAGGAAAATGTTTTATAATGTTCTGTTTACTTTGTATGTTTAACAGCATTTTGAAGAGACTCAGTTCTGCCATTTCTTGTAGTGAAGGAGTGAGTTATTTCTTTGTTTGCACAATGGAGATCTAGTCGTCTGGAGGCTGGGTACCTTGTATTCCCCTTGATGAGGCTGGAGCGTGCTGGCCTCAGGATTTAACTTTTTTTTTAAAGGGGAAGATCCTTTATGATTTTATAGTCAGTTTACAGTGATACCCTGTTTCCCAAGTCTATTGACTTGTATGGTGCAATTTTTGACTACCTTCTTTCCAGCGCCTCCCTTGTCTCCATGAAGGGAGTAGTTTGTCTCCTGAACATTTTGATTCATTTACTCAAATTCAGAATTTCATAGGAACAATCAGCCTGTGAAAATAATGAGAAGGCATTCAGCATGTTGCTACTAAGTTAAATTGTTAAATACCTTTTGGATTTTTTTTTTTTTTTTCCCCCTTCTGGCTGGCTTTGTTTCATAAGGAACCAACTTTTTACAGTGGTTTCAATGAGGCTCTGCAGAGGTTTCAAAACATGTATTATCAGATTACATGCTTTGAGGTTAAATAGTGCTGGAAGCTGTAGATCACCCCATTTGGGACTTGTCTTTAAGACAACAGTTTTCAATTATAAAATTCAAGTAAGTCCATTTAATTTAATGAACCTCTGGAAATTGGTAGAGCAGTATAGACAGTCTGCTGAAGTACAGTTGTTCTTGTCCTAGGGTGCTTTACAAAACTTTTTTGTTGTGCCCTGTTGAAATGCAGCCACTTGTAAGGTCTTGCAGGCTGGCACACAGACCATGGCACAGCAGTCGGGAGGAAGA
>NW_009217552.1:4081-22786 GCF_000690835.1 Fulmarus glacialis
TTCCCATACAGGATTTGTTTTAGAGAAAAAAACCCAACCAACCAAACCCTGATTTTCAGAAAGGACCAGATTTTATTGTTTCCTCACTTACGCATTTTATTCTGATTGACTCGGAGGCTTAAATACTAGTAAGGTGCCTCCAATTTTCAAAATGCATGTTTGATCTTAGGTGTTGCTTGACATTTTCACTATAAGGCCCAGCCCTTGAAATTATCAAGATCAGACCCATTGTGTAACATTCTGTTTCCCTCTACAGCTTTTTGGGGAGGAAAAGGTACTAACAAATTAATGCATTTTATCATATACTATTGCTTCTTGCAGAGCACTTATACGCATCTTCCATGCATCTCTGAAGTCAACACTTGATCCTCCCAACAACTTGCACTTCAGACACACTGCTGCAATTCCTGTGACAGTGTCTGAGTAACTGTCTGGTTACGGTTGCTTCTGCTGGGCAGCTGAGATGCGGACAGATGCTCTCTCTCATCTCGGTTATTGTGTTCCCTTTCCCTTGCATCCTGACCTCTTATCTTTTATTCACCTGTTGTTGTTTCTTGTCTATTAGATTTCCTGCCACAAAGAGCTTGTGCTGTTGGTCTGTGCGTCGGAGCGGTGCCTCTCGATGGGGCAGCTGCGTGATTGGCCTTCGGGTGCACTATGAATGTCTAGTAATGATCACAACGGTTTAAACCGAAATGAGAAAGCAAATACTGTAATTGGTGCGTGGCCACGGTCATCAGCAAGAGGTGCCTTATGAAAAGTAACTAGATTCTAATGGGTTTCTTTTTACTCTGCTCTTTTTTTTTCCCTTTTTAATACTGAAGTCTCCTTGGCACATTGCAGCTATTTCCTGCAGAGAGGAGACTGGTCTTTCTAGACATCCACAGTGCTCTGCTTAAATGATTATTTGTTGCTTCTAGCAACTGCTTTCTTCATTTAACTCCACAAATACTTTGTTGGTCAAAATTGTCTGTGTTGGCTAAGGCCATGCTTTTATTTTTTTTTTTTTTCTGTACCTTACAGAGGCTTGTTCTATTTTGGTTTGTGCTTTATGTCCTTGGTATGGTGTAAAATGGAGAATAAATAAATAAATAAATCCCCCTTCTCTAATTTTCCTTCCTGAAGGGTATTTTTGAAAATCTTAGTGCTGTACTGTTAATTTTATTATCTGGAGTGATGCAAGTATATATGATAGGTTGTGAAATGTATTCAGGAGAGTTTTTGTAATATTGATATGTAGCACCTACCCAGCACTCTTTATCTGCAGATTTCAAAGACGGATGGTAAGAATTGTTGTTTAACTGTTATCCAAACTCTAAAACATGGAAAACCTTGCCTGATTTCTTGGGAAGGGATGGATCATAGTGCATCCCTTAAACTTTGGATTTTACCCAAGGCTGCAGTGTGTACTTGAGAAGCTGCTTCTGTTGAACAGATTTCTGGCCTTGTTTTCACTGGAGAAAAAGGTTACAACATAAGTGAGTCCCGTAAGTTGGCCACACTTCTAAATTTAGCCTTAGCTTTCACCAAGACAAGCTTTAAGCCAAGCTGTGTTGTGTGCAGTTGATACCACACGCTGTCTGTATTATCATAGCTAGGAACTGGGAGGCTTAACAAGGCGCGTGATACGGTGCAGAGCATAGTAGAAACAGGTGGCGGAAAGTTTGCTATGGATTGCTGTTAAAATTGGAGCTTTGTTTGACCCCCCCAGTGATTCAGCGCTTCGTTCAATTACACTTCACTAAAATGTTCATTTTCCTGATCAGATGAGAAAGACTTAGATTTGATTGGCTTGCCTTTTTTTTTGTTGGTGTTTCCCACTGTCTTTAATGAGTGTTTTCATTTCAATGAGCAACGCTGAGTGAAGGCAAGTGAATTGCATGCGTAAAGAAACCTGATCCAGAAGTAATGGCAGATTCATCCTGGATTTCCAAGCTGCACCTGTGCATCATGTTATACTCTTTTTCTGCCTTTAACCACAAATATTTGCATATGTCTGCTCTGATATTGAGGAGCAGAGGAAGAGGGGCTCTACAGGGACACACAGATGCTGAACATCTACAGCAACGGTCAAAAGCAGCAGGGAATTCAACACTCTTCTCCTGTAAGAATTGTCTAGCGTGTTGCAGGTGTTAACTTAGCATTAATTTTCTAAACCGCATACTTGCGTTTTGCACGCAGTATCTATTCTTTCACTTTTGTTTAATAAAAAAGTCCACAGAAGCATAATGCCCACATACTGTTACTACAACGTTCTTGCTGTGAAACAAATTCTCTAGTCAAGAAATTGATAATTAAGACTCCATTTACTATCCATAGCTTAGCAGTAATCATACTTAACAGGGCTAGTCTTAGGGTAGGTAAGATAGGTAGGCAGTTATCCACCCAACCTAGCTGGAGGCATCAGAAAAAGCAAATTTGCAGATGTGAAACATTTATTATTCATTAACGTTAACAGTTTTCTCTTAAAATTGACACTTAATCTAATTCTCTTAGCTTCCTACCTGCCCAATAAAACGCCAACAGTGGGCTGGCAAAAGAAATTATTCATCTGCCCTGGAAAACAGACTGAAGCCCTTGATAATACAGAGTGTGTGGGGAAATATAAGACTTGTCAGTGTAAACAGAAATTCTTGTTGAGTCTCAAATCTGATTCAAAAAAGTTGGGGTTGGTGCCTGTAAATGGATAGTCTTAAAGTTTAATGTTAACTTCCTTTTGCCACAGTGCAAAATACGGGGGTAAGGAGGCAACTAAATACAGGGTTTGGTAGAAAAAACGCTCTAGTGGAGGAAATGCAGTGACAGGGTATGAGATGAAGCAGAAGTGGTGTGGATCGCACCCTGAATTCAGGTTCAGAAGACCGAGAACTTGTGTGCTGTAAGGGCATTCAGCACATTGCAGAACAAAATGGGGTTGGACTGTGGGCATTTGGAGCTGAGGAATTCATGGATTTGCCTCTGACTGACCTATTTTTATTATTGACCCTTGTAGAGAAAAGAGAGGGGAAAATAAAGCAGAGTTGCTTCTCTGATGCTTCAGACTCAAGTACACTAGTAGGATGGCATATGCTAAAACTAAATCTTTACTGTCAAGCAGGAAAATAAATTTGAAAATGCAGATGGAGGAGACTCATTCATTCATGCATCCCTTTGACAGGAAGATGGGTGGATTTCTTTAGGAATCCAAATTTTTCCACGTTTGCTGTACATGTCTCTGTATGTGAACAAAATACTCAGTCCCCTTGAAGCTTTGTGATTCAGCAGTACGTATCGCCAACCTGAGCTCTTTGGCAGTGCGGCTGCCTAAAGTACCTGCAATGATGCCTGTTGCTGGCTTTGCAAAGGCTTTTCCTACTGAGCGTCACAAGATGCCCCAGAAAAACCATTTCTTGGTAACTGCCCTTGTGGCTATTCTCAGTTTGCGCTAAGCTTGTTGATATGGGGACTGAGCAAAGAAGTCTGTTGTGCGTTTCATTCGCTTCAAAGCTTGTTTTGTAGTAGTTTGTTGGTGCGAATAAGCTGTGCACATTTGTGGGAACATGGGTGTTACACAGAATAAAGATTAATCTGTGTGTGATGTCGTTTCTATGGTGCTGGGAACTGTGATGTTAAATCCTGTTTTGGGGCTGGAGTGCATTTGAAGCTCAAAAATAGCATGTTACAAAGGGCGGTGAATTGCTTCATGGTTTTGCAGCTGATCATCTCTGTATAGCATTTCTGTACTCCTGTAGTTATCTGTTGTGCCACATGATGTGTAGTACAGTGGTGTTTGTTTTCTTCTTCTGTTGGATGGCTTAGTAAACATCATGTTCTTTCAGTTCACAACAATGAAAGAAATTTATTAGCTTGTGAAGAAATTATGGCTTGTTTTCTGTCCTTTTGCATCATCTGCCTGTTGTTTTTCTTGCGTTTGAATGCTGGAGAGTTTGCCTTTTTTTTTTTTTTTTTTTTTTCCCTTCCTCCCCAGATTAATGCATCACACTGTAGGAGTGAATTTACAGAGGAGATGAGATTGTGTGGTAGTTCTGCAGTCTGGGCACCTGCGGATCCTGAATGAAAAACTTTGATTTGTCAAACACAAAGAAATGGCCAACACTAAGTCTATAGTGTGAGAATAACTTCTTATGTAGTGCATGGAGTCTGCTGGTGTTAGTTCTTGCTGGGACCAGATTAATTACTTTGGTTCTTGAAGAAAAGTTTCTTTTATCCCGACTTAATGTGTTGCATTTTCAAAGCACTGTATGTATTTACTATTGTAAACAGTAACTAAAGTCTGTAGCATTTTCTGCATTATAAAAATGAGACATTGTGTGACTTCTCAAAGGTCCTCAGTGTTTTAGTGAGAGAAGAATTTCATTTTGCAACTCAGAGGAGAATGCTGAGCCTCTGGGTCTGTGGAGAGAAAGAAGTTATAACGACTCAAGTGCTTCCAAATACCATACTGAGCATTTATAGATAAGCATCCATAAGTCAGAAATCTTGCCTCCCAGTGTTTTGAATTACTCTTTAGCTTTTGTTGGCTACAGCCTGTTGAACTACTGTAAAGCAACAGGTGAGGGTAGATTCAAATGTACTTTTGGGTCCTAGTTGTGCCAACGTGTCCGAGACACTTTGTTCCTTCATCTGTGGTGCAGAGAGAGGAGGACTCTTCTGCAGCTGTGGAGTTCATTCAGTTGTCTAGAAAGGTACAGCCTCTTGCGGAAGTAGTAGAGATGGCAATTATATTTGATCAATGTGAATACATTGTCTTATGTCTTTGCCTTTGGAAACTAGATATTCCTGTCTTTGATGTGAGCTGTTGTGGCAAGCAGCTTAAGGGTTTAAGGCTTTAGGTATCTCGCAGAATGACAGTGCTTCAGGACTCCTGTAAAAGTCTTTCCACCTACTTACTCCCTGTGCTAGTTATTTGAGTTGGATGCTGGAAAGTGGAGATGAAAAATGCCTGTGATCTACAGATCACATTCTACCGAAACGTATAGTCCCAATGGGCTTTTTTTTTATTAATCTAATTCCAGTGTAAATTCACTGACCTCAGGGGAAATAGCAAGGTTGGTTTTTTTTCTTGTGTGAAATATGCTGAACATCCCATGATAAAAACATTTCAGAATTGTGTCTGATCATCTTCTCCTCTATCCTGTCTTCCGTATGTGGAAGTGACTCCAGTGAATTAAGCATTTTGGATTTGTGTAATGTGTATTTTTAACTACGTAAAATCAAAAGTCAATGAGATTTGGCTCAATGAATTTCTGTTTTACTGTAGTATAAAAATGTCTCTTAACAGACTAACATCCAGTTGGAATTATTCTAATCCTATTGAGCTCTTGCTAATGAGACAGGCATATGCAGCCATCCAGCTGCCAAGTACAAATTACAGGTATCTTACAGGGGAGGCGGATTCTCATTTAGAAAAACGAAAATGAAAAAACAAGTGAACTGATCAGGGAACCCTACTGGAGATCCCCACTGAGTTCATAACCTGCACGTACTTGGTTTCTAAATTGATGTTTCTTCTGTTTATCATATGTTTTGAATGCTTTTGCTTTTCAGGGAGTTCTAAGAAGCTGATGTATATTTATCATTGTTTCATAATCCTGTCCTGTTTTGTAATTCCCCCTTCAAAGTTCTTTTGCAGAGTTCCTTTCCCAAACAATTTTGCTCCTTTCTATTTGGCAAACAGTGTGTTGACTTTTCTTCTTCAGTTCTTTAATAGAACTGAAACAAGCAAAGATGCCCTTGGCTTACTTTTCTGCAGTGTTAGCAGGAACATATATAATCTCAAGAATATTAAGTATTCCTTGCTTTGTTTTTTTTTTTTTTTGTGCAGAGCAAGAAAAAGGGCTCCTGTACCAAGGGGCTTAGGTAAGAAATTCAGGTGTGCAAGGTAATGTTTCAGATTCAAAGTGACATCGCTCCTTTTTGTAGTTATAGATGCTGCTAGACTTCAAGGATTTAATGTTGTGTTTTTGAAGGAGTAAAATACACGGTAATGAGTTACTGGAGTAGAGAGAAGGTAGTTAGTTTTGGTTTAAGTAGGTAAAGTGAGGGCTCATCTGATTGATACAGTGACTTGGGAAGAACATGAGCAGAAGGGTCTTACTGGTGGCTGTGAGAAGTTGTAAATATTCATACTGCTTTTGAATATGTTGCAGAAATTTATATGTTACAGCCATGGTGGACAAAAATGTAAGTTATCATCTGGGAAAAGTTTTAATATGATTTTTGAAAAAAAACCATAAGAGGCATTATCAGTTTTATAGCACACTTGTTTCTGACATTTTGGCTTAAAACGGTTTCATTTCCTCTTATTTATTTACATGTTGCTATTTGCATCCATTAAAGAACGGGTTTGCTTTTCTCTGAGCGCTCTTTGATGGTTCTTCACTATATGGTCGCGGGATGGATCACACATGCACTTCTTTTCTGTTCTCCAGCCATTAATCCAGACTCCCATAATGGCTGGAAATAACCAAGTCCTAAAAACAAAACCTTATACTTCTGAAACTTGCTGGTCTTTCACTAAAGTAAATGAAAAAGCAGTCTCTGTTGCTTTTCTCCATTTGGATCTTGGGTTGCGACTTAAACTTTTATCCTATCCATAAAGAAATAATCTACAGAGATTTAAGGCAAACTCAAGTGGATGGAGAGGAAAAAAACCTGTTAGGCTTAAATTCTTTGTTGTTGTGTAGAATTATTTATCCCTTTTGGCGTAGTGAGTGGTCCCTTTAATGTTTTAAACTAGAACAGACTAAAGGGCTGTAAATATAGGTAAATTTTTCTGGTCAAAATGATGAGTATGATATTTTTAGTGATTTACAGGTAATTAAAGAAAATGAGAGGTTCCCAATACAGGTGTTAATTCTGGGAAGATTTCCCAGTTGGTGCATCCGACAGAGCCAGCTGGAAGTCTTGGAACATAGCAGTTGACTGAGCCCGAGACTTCCATTGAATTCAAGTCTTGCAGGTTAGGATCACAGTCTGGAAAAATATGTAACAGTGTGTTAATACGGTCTTGTCTATTGTGAGCACATCCCTGGGATGTACAAAGAAGTGTTTCGCCAAAGTCCGTAACTCTTCCCTTCTCCCCCTTCCTGCTGCCTGACAGGACAATGGTTGTACCTGGAACTCTGCAAGAATGGATCATGGTTGTCTTGTGTTCTTGCAGGTTTGGATGCTGAAATATCCTGGTAAGGTGAAGGGAAGGCCCTACATTGGCACTTATTCTGTGTGTGCGTTTGTGTGTACACACGCAGGAGTTGGGTAACATCACCTCCAGCACCTCCAAAACATTACTCAGCTTTAGGTGGTCTAAGTTACTGGAGTTTTCCAGAAGATAAGACCAAAGAAATGCTCTATTGAGGCAGATTAATGGTTTCTCCAGCCTGGTAGTTTGTCTCCAACAGTGGCAATACCAAACGTTAGAGAGATGATGCAGGCCTGGCGTATTGTCGGTGTCCAGTGCCTCTGTATTTCCCTAGTGTCTGCAGTTGTTGAGTTAGAGATGTTGAAGAATGCATTCCAGCTAGTTTCTTCAGTATTTGTTTTGGCCTGTTTATGTGAATACATTTAAGTCCTTTTTTTGAACATGCTGATGCTGTGAGCCTCAAATCCTGCAGCAAGGTTCAGGAGTTCACTACCTAAAGTGTAAGTGTGCTTTATTCTTTTTTAAACTGATCTGTTAGTTTCAACAAGTGCTGCTAGTTCTAGCAGTGCATGATTTCAAGAAAAACTGTTTTGCGTTTACGTTATTCATCTCGTTTCTGACTTCTGCAGAGCTCAGTCATATCTCCTTTCAGCCTTTTCTTTTCCAAACTGAAGAGTCTTGGCCTTAGCGTCTTTGCAGAGAAAAGCTGCTTCATCCCCTCCGTTGTTTTAGTTGCCCTTCCAAGGGCAACAGAGGAGAGAGGAGACCAGAACTGCACACATCACTCCAAGTATGGGCATAGTAAGGTTTTATACAGCAGCAGAGTGATTCCTTTGTCTTGCTCTCATCTTGTTGGATTCTGGCCTACCGCTGCGTATTAAGCTCATTTTTCAGAGAACTGTAAGTGTAGAAAAAGACTTAATTGGCAACTACGTTCCCAGCGTGTGTTGCTGAGGTTCCTGAAGTCAGGTTGGATGGACTGGAACTTTAAGACCTCTGTATTCCTGTCACTCTTCTTTTTAATATGGGTTGGCAATGTTTTCATGCTGCTATTGGCTGTGTTGTGGGTTTAAAAGATGAGATCTTTGGAGTTTAGACTGTAAGAATGTGTGTGAGAATGTGTGTAGTGCTCAGCCAGATGGGTTGTTTTTTCGCCCACTAAAGCATCTTGATTCTGCTGAAGGTGGCAGCAAATGTGTATTTTATATCTAAGCAGACAAATAACAAAATGACAACTAAAATTGATGCTTCTAGTTAGACATTGTCATTATATCATTTCAGTAGGAATAAGCTTGTAGTATCTCGCAAAGTCTTCTGATTTCCAGCTATACTAGCTTTGTCCTTCTTTGGACATGTTTTGTGGTTTCTAAGATACAGGTCCAGTTGTGACCTCTCTCAGGCTTCATAAACATCTATGTTTTGGCTGTGCAAATTTCTAGTGTTTTTAGCAAAGATTATTTTTCCTATAGAGTGCAAGTTAAACTAAATTACGAGGACAAAAACAATTGGGCAGCATGGTTTGAATCTACTTAACAACTTCCAGTCACATCCATATTTTTAGGAAGCCGAAATTGGGCAGGAGCTTGCTGAGGCAGTAGAAAAGGCTTCTGACATGCTCTGACATTACAGTGACACGGTCTTAGCCTTGGAGAAAGATCTTTAGCTTTTGTAACGATCTATTGGCATTGCAGATGGATTCAAGCCAAAGCTTGAACAGCTTTGGCAAATCAAGAATTTTGAAATTGAGTTTTGTTTAATTAAAACTAAAAACATTTCTAGTCCCTGGTATAGACCAATTTGGTTCTGCTTCTACATTGTCTGTAGCAATCCACGATTCTCCTGCAATCCGTAATGCAGGTTTGAGAGAATCGATGTTTTCATTAACTACCGAGACAAGCAATATCATTCAGCTTCAAACTCAAACAATATGTCAATTCCTAAAAAGGATATACGTTCGTGTCTGGTGTAACCATGCTGAAGAAGGTTCTGCTAGCAAAAATAAGCAGTTCTTCACAAAGAAGGTGTATTCATCTGCAAGAGCTCTTAATGGAGGAGGATTTACTGCCAAACACATTCTTGCACATGCTTTTTATTCATCTATGATTCTATGAACCCAAACTTCACTGCGTCTCACAAGTACTGTATGTTTAATACTGTTGCATTAACTGTATGCTTAGCTTTGTTTTCTAGCATGTCTTCATACATTACTTTGTCTGAAGTGTTTACCTGACCTCTGCTAACAGCGTTGAGTGTTTCAGTAGTACTTCGTGGATGTAAACACAGCTCGCTTGTTTGAGGAACCAGTGCTGTGTATTCCCCAGGTGACAAAGAGAAACTGGGCCACAAGGACACAGAACTGCTGGCTCAGCCCATTCCACCGAAATGCAGATATTTACATCAGGAGTCTGTAGGAGCTATGAGCTGTGTGTAGCTCATGCTCTAGTGTCAAGATGCAGTCTGCAATGTGGGGGAGCTGTAAGCGCGATGTCAGAGATCTGTGGTAGAGCAGAGGCTGTAACCCAGATTTCTTAATTCCAGGCTTATTTTCAAACCACTGTACTACTGTTTTTACTTTCCAGGTCCTTTTTACATGATATTGAAGTGCTTTGCATACAGTACAAATTAAGAAAAATATCTTTTTTTGTGAAAATGTGGTTTAAGGCACAACTAAGAATGTTTGGGAGTAGAATATTAATGTAATAACATTAGGAAGCATTCCTGTTTCAGTAGCTACTATGAAGCACGGAACTTGAAATGCTACAAATAAATTTTATGCATTGGAAGAAGCTATGCTGTCAGTGGAATGGGGAGGGGGGTCCTCATCTCTCATGTTCTTTGTGCATGAGGAGAGATGCACCTGCATCCGCTGTGAAATGTGCAGCTCTTGGTATTTGGGAGTGGGGAGGCGGGTGTGAGGCACCCGCACTGATAGTCTGAGGCATAACAAAAGAAAGAGGATCTCTTCTCATTTCCATGTGGTATCTGTTACGGTCTTCTGCCACTGTCATCTGAAAGTGAAAGGGAGTGTTAAAACTCTGTTAAAGTGAAAGATGTCACTTGGGTACATTGTCTTCTTTTAGGGTGTAGTAGGATATATTTTGGCTGTAATTCCTCTGTACTCCTTGGTAGTTGAGTAGGACAAGTGTGCGTGCGCTCCTGTCCTCCTCTTGTGTCGTGTTCCATATGGTAGTACAGATTTGCTTGCTCACTTGAGTTTTCTTAGCTGCTCTTTTTGGGATTGTGATCCCCTGTGAAATGGCTTTTTTTTTTTCTTTTTAAAGATGGAGTCCTTGAGTAGGTGGTACAGTGTGTTGTTTTTCTCTGAAGGGAAGAAAGAGTAGTGAACTGGAAGTTTTGGGTATGTCTCTGTTGACTTTCTGAGAGAGAGGGAGCATTTCTTGTATGGTTAAGTTCTTTGTTTACATTTATTTGAGAAGAGCTTTTGCACTTGAGTTCCTACTGCTTTCCTAATGGTATTGAAGAATTCAGAAAAATCTATCAAATGCTAACCCTTGTTGTCATTGAAGATACTTTTAAATAAACCATAAGGGAATAGGTTTCTCTCCTTTGTTATTTTTCAATGATGTGTAAGCAGTTCTCGCTTATCTTCTAACTTTTACTGTAGAGGACAAGTGACTGTTATTGCAAGAAAATTGATATTTTTCTTTCTTGCTGGACAGCAGGAGATACTAGTTTTAGTTTGACTGGACCTCATTACTATAACAAACCCAAAGTGAAAGCTGTTATGGTAGCAGAGAGCAGCAGCAGCGTTCAGCAACGGGTTTTTTGTCTCCTTCCAACTGTTTGACCTTTTCCCCACAAATAGCTTAAGAAATCCAGAAAAAACTCAAGAAGTTCTCTCTTACTTCTGGCAGTGTATTTTTTCACAATCTTCAGGGTTGGAAACAATGGCTGTTCTAGTCTCTTACTATTTTTATACTCTTTCAGTGTAGCATGCATACCATCTTAAGATGGTGCCACAGTTCAGTTCAGAGGCCTAAACTTCTGTGATTTAAATGAAATAACGGTCCCCACATGTTCATGCTCTACTGGTTGTATTTTTAAAGGCATCTCACTTTCAGCAAGTAGATGCTCCAGATATCTTTGAAAGTTGCGATTGTTTCATGATGTTCAAGCATATGATCCAAAACAGTTTGTATGCAGTGGTATTTTTTTAAAATATCTTCATTTCTTGCTTATTTTCTCATCATAAGATCTTTAAAGTGGTTCAGAAATTGTCGGTAGAGCTACAGAATTCATCCCACTGGTTGTTAAGGTTGTGATATAGCAGTGTTTAAGTCATAACTGATACGACTCATCCTACATTAGTTTTTTCTTTTTCACCATGAAGTACACAGTTTTCAATGTCTGTATTGCTGATTTAAAACAGAAACCTGTATGGACCATAGCTACCCTTCCAAGGATAAAGAGGAAAATTCAGAATGACTTTTTTGCAGAAACCAACTTTTTGAGTGCTACCTGTTGTAGGAGATAAGAATATGTCTTTTTGGCTGTTGCTATCTCCTGGGTCTTTCTGGTACTGTGATCGGGTCATTCCAGGTGTGGGCTTCTGGATCCGGTGGCAGGAAGAGTCTCAAGAAGGGGTGAAGAGAGAGAGGGAGAAAGAGAAGATTGTATTGATTCTTGAGTAAATCTCAGAAATTTGGAGTCTCCTGTGCCAGTTTCATTAAATTTTCAGCAGTTTTGTTGGAACCTCAAACTTAATTGATTTAAAAAAAGCCATAAAATTAAAAATCTTACTAGATGATGTTACTCAGAGGTTAAAATAAATGAGGGAGGGAAATAAGGGCCCATGACACTTCTTCGCTGTACTGGTGTGCGTTTGAAAACAGATTGACTATTGGAAGGCATGGGTAGGCTTTTGATGGATTTCTCTATGTACTTGTGATATCCCTAGTGTACTTTTGGCAGGTAAGTAGTAGTAACTGCAACACTCCTAACAAATAGTTGCACTGGTCCCTAAGTCTAAAGTAGAATTTCTTCTTTATAGTTCTTTGTAAGTAATAAATCAGGATATATTTCATATGTTATACTTTGCCCGTATTAATGACTCTCTGGAAATATCATGACTAATAGATAACTTTCCCTTTCCCACTACTAAATCCAGTAGTGTAGTAAAAAAGCTCCGAAACATCTGAAAATTGAGGAAGTAATAAACCACAATATTTATCATTTTTTATTTTCTTGAAGTACATTGTTCTCTATTGAACACCAGACAGACACGTTTACCAGAAATAAACTTTGCTAGTCAAGTGTATAGACTAATAAGAGTGACCATTTGCAGTAGGTAGTGCATTTTTTAGGCAAAGGCTTCCTGTCCTTATAGATAATTTAAAAATACCCCTGTTTTTGTAATCTTTTTGTCCTTAGGACTTTATCTACCAGTGATGATGTTGAGGACCGAGAGACTGAGAAGGGCCGCCTGGAAGAAGCTTATGAGAAATGTGACCGGGATTTGGATGAACTCATTGTCCAGCACTACACCGAGCTCACCACTGCGATCCGCACATACCAGAGCATCACAGAGCGCATCACCAACTCGCGCAATAAGATCAAACAGGTGAAGTCTAGCTTTGCGTGTGTTTCTGTGTTTGCATCCATTCGATAGCGTGTACTCTGGGTACAAATCTGTGCAACTCCTCTATTTTTCCTGTGTTCTGTCCTTTTATTGGTAGTGTAATGTTGTAAACTCCCATTTTAACCTTTTATTTCTCCCTCTCCTTTCCCAGCTACTTGTCATCATTCCGAACTGAACTAAAAATTGAATTGAGAAAGCACTGTTACCCGCTAATTCTGAACTAGGCCTGATTTTCAAGTCGTTCTGTGGCATGGCTAGGAGCGGACCATCCAGTTCTAATACAGTGGTTGCAGGCTATGTCTTATAGCAACATGTTTTCCATAGGATCTCTCTCTGTTGTTTGAGAACACAAGTAATTAAAAAGCAAAACGAGAGGTGGATATGAAGAGCAAGGCTTTGCAGTGCCCCCTGTTCATTTATTGTCTGGACATGTTGCTATCAGGTTTTTGAAGTCTAGGGGCTGCTAAGCTAACACCTTTCCATCTAATCTGTTCGTGTTTTGATATGTTGGCCTCCAACCATCTCCTAAATAGTCTGGGCGATTCATCAGCTTGCTTTTCGCTCAGAGAATATGAATTTTGGTGCTATTTCCAAACTCAGTTCTGTTGTGTGAATGTACGTGAACTCTGTGCCCCAGTATCTTTCTGTATTTTGAGTGCTCACACTTTGGTAGCGTGCCAGTAAATAACTCTGGCACTCTTTGTTGTGGACTTGTTCCATCTGCTTTCTCCCTGCAGCGATAGATTAGTTCTTTGGACTCCTGTCCTGTCTTTTACTTCCTGTGTAGTTTGCTATACCTACACTTTGCAAAATAGGCACCAAATTTATTCCCTTTTTTTCCCCTGGCTCTGTGGAGGTCTCAGCTTAAAACCTTTCACAGCAGTGCTTTAGGAGCAGTAGGCCTTTACCCTTTTGGGGCTATGTACTGACCCTTCTGGCTTTTAAAATTCATTTAGCATTTTCAAAGAAAATGAGACTGTTATGATGCTTTCCAAGGGTAAGAGTTCATTCTAGGATTTATGTACAAAGATCAGCACTTTGAAAGCAGAGATCAATTGCACTAAATTTGAAATAAACTGTAGCCAGTGGCCTATTTTCACACAGTATACTAAGCTTTGCAGAGGTCAAAACAAACATATGGGGGTGTCACCTTTTGGTCCCGCCTAGAAGAATGTCTGTAAAGATGAAGGACCTTTTGATATTTAAGTTTTCTTACTAATTTTGGTCAATATGTTTTGAAATAGCTTTGACCTAATCTCATGGGAGGCCCCAGATCTGGTTTGTCATCAATCTGTATTACACTAAAAGACTTTATTTTGATGTTCCCCTCTTGTGGAAGGTAGATGATCGCACAGGCGTTTACTTGCATTAGGAATTGTGGAAGTGATAGATAGTCCAGATCCCCCTGTGTATCTACCTTTTGTAGTCAATTCTTATATGAATTCCTGTTGGGAAAGGCTTCGTGTTGAATCTAGCTTTAGAGGTGTTACCACTGTAAAACTGGATTATAAAGTAGAAACAATTTGGCCTACCGAGGGGAGGTTCTTTCTTAAAGACTTGCTGTTCATTCCTTCCCCTGCTCCCAAATGTAGATATAGTTGATCTCCTTTCTGGAGTAGGAATGTCTTGTGAGATTCCTTCCAGCCCCGTGATTGTTTTGCTGACCTAATTTGGCTCGATGTAACACCAGTCCACTGATGATGGTTGCTAGGTCAGTGAAACATTTTAAATTAAGGTATTGAACAGGGATTAAGGCTGAAATGAACTCTGTATGCATTTTTGTTTGCCTCTGCTTTTGCAGCAAGTTATGATACTCTTACATTAGCTTTTCTGTTGGCTGAGGATTTTTCTATGTTATTCTTTTCAGAAGGACATTTCAGAGTGCAATGTTATTGTATTGAAATCTTAGTCTCTTCTGGCTCTGGATGGAGGCTGTCTTATGTAGCTATTGTTACTGACCGGTTGTCTGTATTTTGGTCCATCTGTGTGTGTTGTGTGTATTTTTTTTAAACTGCCTTTAGATGGACAAGGTAGGAGAATGTGCAGCTGAAGTGGGATTTCTGGAGTGCTTTGAAGGCTCATTATTTAAAAATAAATCTAAGGGCCTACTTCTGAGAGTCTCTCTTCATGTGTAATTCAGTGAGAGCTCAGCCTGAGAAAAGGTTGGACCCTAAGCATTCATAACTTATCACAAAAACAAGAGCAGTGTGAAAGCAATGTGTGAAGTTGTGTTGTTAATTGCTTCCACATTTTAATATGTATTATTGATTTGCATTATGCAAGAAAAGCTAGGTTATACTGACCTTTCCAGAGGATATTGGGAGAACCTGAAAGCAGGGAATGCAGGCTGCGCG
Organism: Fulmarus glacialis; assembly: GCF_000690835.1. Lineage (NCBI taxonomy): Eukaryota > Metazoa > Chordata > Aves > Procellariiformes > Procellariidae > Fulmarus > Fulmarus glacialis. The sequence continues at coordinate 19,176 of NW_009217552.1, forward strand.
TTTGAGCAGAAAGAACGGAGAAGAAAAACTCTTGATGTTTCCCAAATGGGGTAGAATACTAGAAACTTTGCGGGTTAGAGAGGATGGCATGAGGCTTGAAAACAAACTGAACGGCAAAGATCAAGGTGTTTCTCTGGGTGATGTAATGGCCTTGGTAAATAATGGAAATGCTGAATTGAGCTGTATCTTACCTGCTGTTTGTTCTGATGAAACCATATCTCTTAGAAAAAAAATTGGTATTGCTTCTGAGGTATTAGGAAAATGGTTGTACTCTAAGATAGTCAGGTTTCAAGAAATGGATACCAAACTCGAAGAAAGGAGGGGACGTGCCAAAAGACTTAATAGGCAGATGGAAAATGTTTACAGCAGAAAAATTAGTAGTGGCTTATTTGCTTTCACTGAAAACTGGATTCTTGCTGTATGCCAAAATACTGAATTGATTTTTGGAAAACATGCTAATAAGTCTTTGGTCATGGTTAGTAGGATCCTGCGTTTGTTCACGTAATGATAGTTCAGTTAAATTTTCACTAGTGATAAAAAACATTTGACTGTGAAAGCAGTTCCAGTTTGTATGTACTATATGTTTCCCTTCAGCCGAAGGAATAACCAGAAATTTTAAGGAACTTGGATTTGGTTATAGTCTTGTGATATTTTTGGAATTCCTAACAAAGTAAATGTGGGAAAGGGCTGATCTGTGTTAGAAGTGCCAGTTACAGGGACAGATTTAATTAATCTTTTGACATGTTGCTTGTAGGTGAAGGAGAATCTGCTATCGTGCAAGATGCTGCTGCATTGCAAGCGGGATGAGTTACGCAAGCTGTGGATTGAAGGGATTGAGCACAAACATGTCCTGAATTTGCTGGATGAGATAGAGAACATCAAGCAAGTGCCTCAGAAGCTGGAACAGTGCATGGCCAGCAAGCACTACCTCAACGCGACAGACATGCTGGTAAGATGTGGTACCTTGTGCTGGGCCGGTATCTACCAGAAACACGCTGGTCAGCTGTCTGATCATCTGCAGACAGATCTGCCATCTGTGTTACTATTTGCTTTTTTTTTCTGCTTAGTTTCTTCTTTTGTTATTTGCTGCTTTCTTATACGGGAATTTCCATTTGGTTTTGTTTTGATCCTTCCTGACTGGACTTAGGGTCACAGTCTCCCATCCTGTTCTTGTCTTTCGCATAGCTCTTGTCTTTCAGAGTTGTCTTTACCTGTTCACTTGTCCTGATCCTGATGCTTTCTGTAACCATCTAGTTCTTTACCCATTTGATCTGCTCGTAGGATTTCCTTCTGCTTTTGCAACCTGGTGCTATATTTTAAAATTAATTTCCCAGACACCTGCTTGTATCATCTTCTTTCACTATAAAGAAATTATCAATTATTGAAATAATAAATTATTTCAAAACCATTTTTGTTATGGAAGAACTATCCTGTTTCTCTTCTATTTCATCTCCCAGAACGTACTCACAACTTTGGTCATTATTCAGACGGGAGACTGTCTTTCACCATTTAGGTGTGTTTGCCCCTCATTGTCTTCCTCCTGGTCTTTTTCCAGGACTCTTAATCCTTTCTACTTATTTCCAGCTCTTTTTTAATCTTTTCTCTCCCTCCCTTCAGGTGTTTTTCCTTTTCAGTTCCATCTCTTTTATAAGCATACCTTCCAATTCCAGTCTTGTGGTGGAGGTAGAAGTTTCCTGAACTTCTCTAATAGCAACCTTTTTTTCTTTTTCTCTTGTTTTTAAACTTAACAAGCACACTTCCTCACCAGGCTCCAGTCCTTTCTTTCCTGGAACTGTCTTCTACCAGTAATGAAAAACTTTACATGGGAAGTGATCCTTCCCCTCTACTCAGTCCTGACATATGGAGTGCTGAGTCCAGTTCTGGGCTCTCCAGTACAAGAGAGACGGAGTTACTGGATTGAGTCCAGTGAAGGATCACAAAGATGATTAAGGGACAAGAGCATCTCATGTACAAGGAGAGGCTGAGAGAGCTGAGACTGCTTCACTTAGAGAAGAGAAACCTCAGAGAGATCTTATCAGTGATTATAAATGTCTGATGGGAGGGTGCAAAGGAAACAGAGCCAGACTTTTCTCAGTGGTGCCCAGTGACAGGAGAAGAGGCAACGGACACGGATTGAAACTATGTCTGAATGTAAGAAAACACTTTTTTACTGTAAGGATGGTTGAACACTGGAACAGGTTGCCCAGGGAGGTTGTGGAGTCTCCATCCGTGGAAAATTTTCAAAACCAGACTGGACGTGGTCCTGGGCAACTGGCCCTAGGTGACCATGCTTGAGCAGGGAGGTGGATTAGGTGTTCTCTAGAGGTCCTTTCCAACCTTAAGCAGTCTGTGATTCAGAAGTGAAGACAAAAGTAGTATGTCTGCTCATATTCCTCTTTGTGTTTTGCCAGAGAATGCCTTTAAGGAAATCTTTTCATTGCCTTCCTTTGTTACTGGTTTTTTCAACTTTATTATCCTTTCTCTCTCTTAGCTATGCCTCTTCACTTCTTTTTAATAAGTCATTATTCAACAGGATAAAGAGCTGGAAGTCTTAGTGTTTCACCTCATATTCCTAGAGCCCAGACTTGAACTTTTCTTCTTGAACTAGAATTTCCTTCTTTCCATTTTATCTCATTTTACGTTAAATATGACTGTATAAAACTTATCTTGTTCCCTCTGAAACATTATCAACAGTTTGATGTTAGTCTCCTCATCCCTTCCTCTGATGGCATGTGTAACCCTCTCTGGCTTTCTGTTGTTGCTGTCACATCGTCTTGTCTGATTTCACTCTGCCGTCACCTTCCTCTTTTTTTCTGTTGTTCATGTTCTGTTTTCGTGGCACACATGGTGCAATCATCTTCCTATAATCTGGTCACAATTTTCCCTTTCTTCCCTTTTAAAACCATCTTCCAGGAACCCACTCAATCTTACTCTCTTTAGAGTCTCACTGTCTTTCTAATACGAACTATTGTCTTATATCTTTCCCACCGTATTGTAAGCTGTCTGGGATGGGTAATGTATCCATTTCTGTTGTGTAATGTAAAGTGGAATTTTTATGATACTTTATAAATTGTTATGTAAAACCTATTAGAATTCCTGAAAACAGATCAGCAGTGCAATGACTTGATGCAGCGTGTATGAGAAGAGTGCGGTCAGGTTTTGCCAAAACTTTTGTCAGGTTTCTGATGTAGGAAATTGTAGTGTGATGTTTGTCTGATATTTTCAATTATGAGAGATGAAGTAGTAGATGTAAATTAAGGGCATTCAGTGTAGGGGGAAAACCACGGTATTCAGAGTTAACATCAGTATCAATTGAAATGTTGGTGCTTTCTTTTACTGATGGACTTGCCAGTTTTCTTGGTTTGGGTTTTTTTTAGTTGTTTTGCGTTTTTTTGTTTGTTCGTTTTTTTTTAATTAAAAAAAGTTCTTTTCAGAAGGAAATTCCAGAAAAGTAATTAATTTCCTATCTGGAATATAAGATAGGAAGTGTAAGAAGAAAAATAACAATACTTAGGATTTATCATATAATATGCTTTAGAAATGGTTTGCAGTATGTGTATTTGTGATATCTTATTGGTTTGCAATATATTCATAGAATCATAGAATCATAG
>NW_009217553.1:0-7238 GCF_000690835.1 Fulmarus glacialis
AATATATATATATAAAAAAAACTTCTTGGAAACTTTTTGAGTTTAATGTGTACAATCATGGCTTTAACATCAGGAGAAGATTTAATCTGTCTTTTGTAATGCTCACTGATTTTCTTGGAGGACTTAGTATCCCATAGTAGATTGAAAGAGCTGAGTACGACAAATCACAAAGTTGAATATATAGTTAATATGAGGTGAAACAGTTAAATTTGCAACAGTAGTGACTGAAATTTAGATCTACCTTCATTGTAATTGGGATTCAGGCTACTAGAGTCTGGTTCAATTCCACTATCATCAATAAAAATTTGGAAAAAAATTGCACTTGACCTATATTGAGAGGGCAGGAGATCAAGTACAAAACCAGACATTTCAGTGAACATTATAAAATCATTCTATGGAATGACATTTAGAGACCTATGATGGGTAGCTTACTGGCACTAATTTCCTAGGAAGAGAAGTAGAAACAGAACAAATTACTCAGAGAAAATAAAAAAAAAAAAAAAAAAATAAAAAAAAATTACTCAGAAAAAAAAAAAAAAAAAAAAAAAAAAACAGAAAAAGTAGAACATTTTCCTGCAGTATTTCCTATTCTAATAGACTACAGTGATTTTCAGATAGGAGTCCTCAAGAAAGAACATGGTGATTATACTAAATATAAATCAAATAAAGAAAATTAATACTATTATCTTGATGCAATGATGTTAATGTAAAGGTTTCTTAACTACTGTTATTATTAAATGAGTAATTTTTTTTACAATAATGGGAAAAAAGAACCCCAGCAGAATAAATAACAAAGATTTCAGACCACTGAGAAAAATATTAAGCCAAAACCAGTATAGATGTGAATATACTTTCTGATGAAGACACAGACTGTCTCTTGGGGGTCTTGTTTTCAGTTTTGTAATTAAAACATTAGACATAAAATTTTGGTTGTAAGCATAGAAAAGATATTTCATTGTGAATATATGTCCAAAGTATCTGAATATAAAATCTATTTTAATTGCTTCATAATTAGATAATAACACTGTTCTCAAATGTCTCTTGATATGCTGAACAGGAAAACAGTATCTAATCCTAAAAAACTCTGAAACAAAAACTGTCAGGCCCCTGGCCCCCTTCCTCTCCCTCCCAAAACCTCAAGATGCTACTCTTCCTCAGACATTTCTTTCATAAAAAAAAAAAAAAAAAAAAAAAAAAAGGAGGGGGGACACAATCCCAGCAACAACAACAACAACAAACGGTTTTTATCTGTTGAGTGTGAAAATTGATTTGAACACATTGAAAATGCACTTCCAATCAAGAAAAATTCATGCTGGTTCGATTGCTTATTCTCTGAGAAAAGAAATAAGACCTCACTGAAAAGCTGAATCTTCTTCTGCACTTGAATATATTGCTTGCGGAGCATTTGCACAATCCCAGCAACAACAACAACAACAAACGGTTTTTATCTGTTGAGTGTGAAAATTGATTTGAACACATTGAAAATGCACTTCCAATCAAGAAAAATTCATGCTGGTTCGATTGCTTATTCTCTGAGAAAAGAAATAAGACCTCACTGAAAAGCTGAATCTTCTTCTGCACTTGAATATATTGCTTGCGGAGCATTTGTCACATTCCAGTATTTAGATGTTCAGTTGCTGTTTTTTTATAACTTGCTATTTGTTTTTCAGTTACACTTAAGATATGTTCAGGGTTCAAACCCTCTCCTACTCATTAACCATATGCAGGAAGAAAAGAAAGGTTGTTGTTTTTTTGTTTTTTGTTTTTTTTTTTTTTCTAAAAAAGCTTTTGACCTTGTTGTTATCTCCTTATCCACAGCTTGTTTTCTCTATTTTAAAACATCACCGTATCAGCTACTGATACTGTATGATATGTTTTGTATTAGTGTATGTTTTGTATTAGTGTATATAATGGTTTATGGTCTCTTTTCTTTTCTGGAATTGTAGTTTCTACACTCTTACTTTCGTTCCTGAAATTCTAATCACTCATTTATTTTTCCTTCTAAAACTGAACAGGAAACGCTATGTGTTATTCCTAAGCCCTGTGATGTCACTTAGTTTTATGTGCAGCTCCATTTTCTGTTCAACATACAGAACTTTCATCTGAACATGGCCTGCAGTCAGCAATTTATGTGTTGGCCAGTGATCTGCAAAATAAATATCTTTCATAACATGTTTTGATTTTTACAATTTTACAGATTCCGTTCTCTGAATCATCTTGCATCTTGCAAGTGTTAATCTAGGAAGTAAAAAACTTCAGGCACTTACTATTTTAGTTTTTCAACTTTGAATCCCTTCAAGTGGGTTGCTTCTGAATAGGTTTGCAAAATACATTTATCTTCTGTCCTTTAGTAATAGAGTTTGCTGTAGGAAATGATGCTTTATTCCCCCTCCATCAGTTTTAAGCACACCAATTCCATTTTCTTGTTATGGGTATCCAGACTTTGTTATTACCAACACAAATCAAATACTTTCCTACTTATATCTACGTATATACAATAGAATTTTCTCCATTACAACTCTGATACATAGCTTAGTTGGTCATACAGAATAAGACTAGGAAGCAGTTTTAGCATAATTCACTTAGTGTCTCCAAAACAAACAAGCAATCAAATAAAAATGAGATAAATCCAAACATAGAACATATCATAAGTTATCTGCAACCCTAGCCACAACAGTAGTTGTTAACAGGTTTGAATTGACGTCAGTTAATGAGAACTTTCCTACATTAATCTAACATCTAGATTAATTCATATTTTACTGTTAGTCACTAAAAATGTTGAATTTATCAAAATCCATATTATAAATAGTCTAACAGCTTAGCCTTAATGTAAGTCTAAAGCAAAAGTGAATTTGCTGACAGATATAGTCATGTAACACACTTGAGCAGAGCAGGAAGACATGCTACTATCTTACTATGAACTTGCCTAAACTACTTGTCTAAGAGTAGAGCAAAGACAGGTAAAGTCTTTGATTGACTGGCAGCTGACACTGTCCTCATTTCTAGGAGAGGTGAAATTAGAAAGGTTCTGCTCATTGTACATATTCAACTGATTTCTCCTTCTGCCACTCCCATTTCTTTGATTGTAGGATAATGTCATTTTTCATTAAAAGAGCCCACTGTATGTAGAGAGGACAATTCAGCTATGTTCTTAAAGCCTCTTCTTAGGCTTCAAGTGTTTCTTTCCATTTTCTTCATTTATTTCTTTCCCTTGTCAGGCTGAAGCTGAAAAAATAAAATCCTTATACTCTTCTTTTGTGTGAGTTAGGAACAAAGATGAACTCAGAGTCCTTATTGAAAAGGTTTTCTCTTCTGAAGCCACATGCTTCCTTAAAGAATCTCAGAAATGGATTCCTATCACTGAATTACTTTAAAAACTGGCACTAAAGGGGAGACAAGGAGTTTGAATGTATAAGACAAATCTATATAAAACTTAACAGGGGCTAATTGTTTATATTTAGAGTGAAGGAATTAATGTTTAACAGATTTTGATGATATGTATAGGACTCGCAAACAGATTTAGGCAAGATATAGGAATGACTACAGAGTAGAGAGTCACAGGACCAGTTCTTCAGGCCTATCTCATCTGTTTCTGCACTGCTTTTTATCCTGTCTTCTAGGAACTTCTTCAGAAAAAAGGAACATGTGAAAAATATACACATGAACAATGGAATGGGTGTTGTGCTTTTTTTTCTGTTTGTTTGCTTGCTTTGTTTTTCAAGTATTTATTGTTTTTTGGCTCAATTCTGGATGGCTTTCCAAGTCCATAAAATATAAATATTCATTTATACTGGATCTTTTATTCTGACCACATGGAGAATGTTTTAAGCCATTAATGTACCTGAAAAAAACAACTCATTTGATGTAGAAAATTAATTTGTCCACCACTTAACAAAGACCAGTTGTAATCAATCAGTTATGAGGTTAGTCACACAAAAAAAAGTAACTGTTAAGCTAAACTATTCAATGAGTAACATGAAATGTATTTAGCCACATTCACTTTCATCAAGAAAATAGCATCTAGCCATTACCCTGACATCTCCTCAGAAATAGAAGATTCTGTTATGCAATTCAAAGCATGAATTATGTGGACAGTTTTCTAGTATTTTTCTGTAAATAAATTTAATATTTAGAGAACATGGGGCGGGGCGGGGGGAAGGCAAATGTACTGCATTTTTTCATAAGAATCAAGGTTTTTTAACTGCAAATTTGGTACCTGTAGAGTCTCTTCTTTACATGCCGGTAACAATTTTGTAAAGATTTATTTTTATATCAGATCCTTCATGCAGTAAGTGATAAAAATAAAGAAAAGAATGGCCTTTCTAAGTATAGCTGGCTATATACTTTCAGAAAATGCTATCTTTCTCTTTTTCTGATGGGCACTGTATTATTGCAGAATAAGATTTTGGTGTTAAAAGATATATGACTGGTTACATTATCTTAGCCATGGTGGTTGTTGCTGTGTTAGTCCTGTAATTCTGTAACAAGTATAAGGATTCACAAATGGCTGAAGAGAAGAAATTCCAAAAAACTAAGGAGGGTCTGTAAACTGAATTTATTTTTTTTATGATAGATAAGAAACTCGTTTGAGTAAATGACCAAGGGTTTCTGGCTAGAATGGTGAAGATAACGTGATACTTATGAAGAGCTCCATAACTAAATTCCTCTGCAAAAGCGTGAAACAGCGTAGCAGAAAGGGCTAATTCAGTAGCACAAGAAGTTTTAGATGTATTGCATTAGATTTTTTGGGTTTTTTTGCTTTTGTGAAGAACAAACAAACTTTAACAAATATCTGTCTGATTTCAATTCAGCCTTCTTCTTAATATTGTAAAATATTTTATCCTGTAGATCTCTTGTTATACACAACCAGAGATACAGGATGTCCCCTGAGATCTTTATTCACAAATAGTTGATCTAACTAAAACTTACCACAACAACTTCAGTTTTGAAATCATTGACCATGATGAAACTGTAGATAATGTCAGTTTATCTCGAGATCTTAAAAAAACAACAAAAAGCAGGAAACAACTGAAAAAATCAAAACCCTTTTCCCTTGTAATTATTTACCCATGTGGCACAGAGTAACACACTACTGAACTGATACTTGATACCTCAGTGTCATTTCAGTATTTCCAAGTGTCATTCCTCTTTTCCCATCTCCTTCCAAGTTTCATTACCCACTGAATAGATTCTTGCATTCCTGAGTATTGTCATTCTGCTTTGTGGTCCTGCTTCAGTCAGGAAAATTCTATTCAGTTCAGTAACATATTCCTGTATCAGTAGTACTTCGAGGTAATTCTTCCATCTCAAAACACTAGAAGAGAATGGTATGTTTTTCCCATGAATTACAGTGTTCTCTTTTTTTAGGTTATTATGTTCAAGTTGGACACAAGATGGAACATAGGGAGTGTCAGTCTTCAGTTAATATGGTTTGTGGATATATCAAAGTCCCCAGAAATCTTTACAAAATTTGAGAATTGTGCAGGTATGCAAATAAAACACCTGAGGCCTTCTAATAGACTGGTCCTTTTTGACTTTTTATCCCCTTAGTTTTCCACACTGATTCCTCCCAACTTCCCTTTCATCCCTCCTTTTCCTGCTTCTGGTTCCTCACCTAAATGTTGTAAATAAGTAAACCTCCCCTCAGTCTTGAAGGGGATCTGGAGACCCTCCCCTGCTGACTCAAGATGATGGGTGTCTCCCCTGGCCCAATGGGCCAAGGGTCTCCGGGGAAAGCCCTGGGAGGGCCGAGGCAGGGGCTCATATCTCAGACTGGTTTAATGTGGTTCCCCCAACTGCCATTGCTCCTCTGTGCTCCTTCATATTGGTAGAAATAAACCTTTAAGCATGTAACCTAGCAGTCACCAACATATATAAACAGTTGTTTTGTTTGATTGCTTTAACTAAGTTTGATTAAAAGCTGTCAGAAGCAGCAGTATTACTGGGTTCTCATTAGTCAAATAATTACTATGAAGATTTCTTATTTAAACTATAACTTACCTTCTTTACATGTTTCCTTCAGTTCTTTCCTTGCCAAGCAGACAATAATCTCTGATGAGAATCAAGCTGAAAAATAGAAGGTCTGTGCTTGCTTATGAGGTAAAGGAGCTGAGCATAACACTGTTTGATAAATGAGTATTCTATAGCTTTTAGAAATATCGTTTCAACAGACAAAACTATGTATCTTTTTAAAATCTGAAAGGGTGTTGTCAGCTTACCCAATTTTAATTGCAACAGAGGACCAACAGCAAGTGTCTGAAATACAGTGTAGCTTAACAGTATTTTCAACACTGAGAACGAAATCTGTAAGAGATCCTTTTTTTACTTCTGAAATACTTTAAAGATCCTTTTACAGCCTAATGAAATTTATCCCACATTAATGTTGTAGTAAATCACCTGAGTAAGCAACAAGACAAAACACATATACTGAGACATAAGCAAAGCCATATTCTCAGGCACCAGATGCTCTTACTATACAAGTCGTTGTCATTAAAATGAAAAACACATATTCCTTGCTGGAAACATTCCATCACTTTTGCCAGGTTTCTGATAACAGGCTATTTCCAGGCAGTGGCTCCCAGCTGTGTTGCTTCATCTCTATGCATGGGCTGAATACATGAAGTCAGACTACGCATAAGAGCCAATGTAGCTCCTGTACAGGAGCACTATGTGCTCTTCTTAGTTTAGGTTTTACCCTGCCAAGTCTTGTTTCTGAAACAGAACAGACACATTCTGATTTTATTTTGCATTTTTTTTTCCTTCAGTTCTCTGTTTATACTTGACAAATCTAATTATTGAACGACATTATTTTCACAGAAAATTTTTTTATGTAAAATAAATGTAATAGTTCATGTAAGAGATCCTAAAGAAATGAAAAATCTACAAATTATGATATGCAGGTATACAGAATCAATACAATAACAAAAAAACCCCAGTCTCAATACCAGCCAGTTTGCTAATACTGACAGCACAATACTCAAGTTTTCAGTTTTCCCAAACCTTGACATTGCTTTTTCCATCATCTTCAATTATTCTTATTAGAGCTGATTCCTCATATTTTGTTGTTCAATTGCTCAGCAAATATGTTTCACAATAAAAAAACTGATGTGCAAACTGGTTGGAAGAAACAGGCCTATAACTTATAAATCACAGAGTTGTTTAGGTTAGGACACTAAGTCCAACCGTTAACCTGGCACTGCCAAGTCCAATACTAAACCATGTCCCTCAGTACCTCATCT
>NW_009217554.1:0-24517 GCF_000690835.1 Fulmarus glacialis
TCTCTTGCCGGGGTTGATCTCTGGATGGTATTCCTACATAGTTGTTTAACCCTAAACAAGATCTGAACCACATTCAGGAGACATAGCAATATGAACATGCTTGTTTGAACATCCCAAGGATATTCAAAATTCTCAGGCAATATTGTGGAGAGCTTCATGAAGAGGATAGAAGAAAAAGGAGTTTCTGGAGATATGGAAGGGAAGATGAACAAGTGGGGGAAAGTGTCCCACCCTGTTACCCCCCTAAATTCATTCTCTGAGGAGAAAAAAGTGTAATTACTAATAGTTTCTAAGAGGTGGTTCCTGAGGTACAGAGATGACGGCAATGCTGAGTACAGATACCAGATTAGACTTACGACCAATGATTTTATGATATCATAAAACAGCAGCAAAATTATAACCTTGACCCAGTTCTGAACAGTGACAAACAGCACAACAGGAAACATATACTGCAAGCAAGGTGTTACATAACCCAACATTGAAAGCCAGCCCCACAACTTTGAGAGTCAATAAATCAACATTGTGACCAGCGACTATTAAACCAATATAATGAATTCTTATAACCAATTTTGCCTTAACACGCTTTGGACAGATCTATCGTTGTCTCAACCCTTCGTGCCCCATGTTGGGCACCAAAAAGGACTGTCATGGTTTAACCCAGCAGGCAGCCAAACACCACACAGCTGTTCGCCTCCCCCCCTGCAGCGGGACGAGGAGAGAATTGGAAGGGTAAGAGTGAGAAAAACTCGTGGGTTGAGAAAGTTTAATAGAACAGAAAAAGAAGGGAAAATAATAATAATAGTAATAGTAATAATGATAATGATAATGATAGAATATACAAAATGAGTGATGCACAATGCAATTGCTCACCACCCGCGCTGACCGATAACCAAATAACGATCGCTACTTCCTGAACTATGCCTCTTATTTATATACTGAGCATGACATCATATGGTATGGAATACCCTGTTGGCCAGCTGGGTTAGCTGTTTCAGCTACTATCCCTCCCAGCCTCTGAAGAGTCTTTGACTGGCAGGGGAAATAGCAACAACTAAAAAAATCAGTGTGTTATCAACATTCTCATCCTAAATGCAAAACACAGCACTAGCATGAAATTTAACTCTATCCTAGCCGAAACCTGGACATGTATGTGTTTTGTTGATTACATTTAGAAAGGTAACTTCTGCAGACTTTTTTTCAAGCAGCAAAAAGAATCTTGAACTGATTGCCTACACTCAATATGAATCAAGATTTTTACTTTTTTCAAACTCTGGATACACAAGTTTTTTGGAACTTTGTTTTGTGTGCCAGTTAATATATCAACATGATGAGATCAGCTATTGGCATCCTTATCTGTTTGCATACCATGTTTGTCACAATAGAAGATTATTAGAATCCTTGTTCTTTTTTTCCTTCCTGACTTTGTCACAGGCTATGATTATTATTGTGCAGCAGAAACTCTCACCCCTTCCTCCATTGAGGCTGAAACATTACAAGCCTTAATGTTGAAAATCTGTTGAGATGGGAATCTTAGGAAAAGCTTGAATAATTTATTTTATTGTTCCACGCATCTTTGCCTGTTACGGGTTGGTAAATAACTAATTAAGAAAACTGAACATCTGAAGAGCTTTTTAAACACGCTTGATGCCTTTGGGGTGGTATTTCTTACAGACCATAATCTCTTCAGGAAATATGCATTATACTTGAGCACAGACAAAGACAATGCAGTAGTATGGAAATCTCCTAAATTATTTTCAAAGTTGTGATGATATCACATTATGAAAACTCAACCAAAACTCAAACACAGTTATCAGGAGCTGATGAGCTGATTGCATCCCCAGCATGAAGTTGCTGACTTCAAATTCAAGCCATATTCAAGGTCTGTTCTCTGGGAAACAAGTCCTCTGTTCTACCACTTGCCTGCATATGGTCACTGAAGAGATTTGGAATCTAACTTTGGCTTCCCGCCCCTGCCCCCACTTATTTACCAAACACAATTCCTTAGATATCATTTGACAACATAATGGCCTTAATTTATTTATGTTTATATATTTTGAGGGGATTAAGAAAAATAAACTTCCCTACTTTGTAGGGGCAAGATTTACCAAGTTATTTCTAGGCTGTATCTTGTTTTTTCTGAAAGGTTTTATTTATTTATTTATTTAATAGGAGGCCTTATATGATTCCTTCCTGTCTTCTTATTACAATTAAATTTATTATTACATTTTTGCTCTCATTTGAGTTGTATGGTTTACTTTAAAGATACACATTTAGAATACTTATCTCTAAGAAATAGATTTTTCTCTTATCTGTGTGACTAATGCAAAACCATGGATTGCTTACTGATAATTGTTGTTGTATGATGTTACACATCTCACAAACAACATGCCACTCTCAGGTTTTTCTGGTTTTTTTCCTCTCAGAAGTTTACATTAACAATTTTGGCTCTGTTTCAAACAATTGAGCACAGAATGAGAAGAATTTGGGAGTGGGAGGGGAAAGAAGAGGATGGCTAAAAATACCTGAGATGGGATAGCCTGGGAACTCCTCGCTGAATTCCAGATCTTAGAATTGGGTCCTGAAACACAGCTACACAAACCTGCTGTAAGATATGTTCAGCGATGAAGAATCTTAAGCTAAGGCAACAAAAGCAGAAAAAAAAGAAAGGAAAAGAAAAATAATAAAAACTGTTCAAGCTCCATGATGAAAGAAGTCCTCAAAGCCTGAGTAGATAGCTGTTCTTTCACCCAATTTCCCTTTTCCTTCCGTTGCTGCAGAATCCCATTTTATGGTCACTTCCCATCAGAACAGAAGGAAAAAGAAGAGAAAATTAACCCTTTAGGTACCTAAAAGAAGATAATGTTCCACTGTATCATACAGAAGAATACCGAGGCCATAATTTGTGAAGGTATTTCATGTGTCCTTCTCTCTTCACCACAGCCTAACTCTTTGATGAATCATAGAGAGAATTTCTATCTTTTCAGAAAGTTCTGAGAAGAAAAATCCTTGGGGCTATTTTATGCAAAATCCTAATAATTGGGCAGTAACTGTTCCCAGTTGTCTTTTCAAAGAAAACACCCTTCAGTTTCTTAGAAAAGCTAACATTTAATGACCACTGAAAATACTGGAGTTGGTATGTGGAATACTATAGATAACTTCAGAAAGGTTATTAAGGCCTAAGTCTACTGATTTTCCTTATGCTGGTGCCTCTCCCCCACTACCTTGTATGTATTTGTGTGTAGATTCAAATATAGTTCCAGTTCCATATTTACCGTTCTGTACTGTCTCCATTAATCTTCATTCACTTATAATTCTTATGGTGTTTACATATTATTGAGTCAATATCCAAGAATCCAAGTGTGGATTCTTCAGAGCCTGAAAAGACTTAAGAGTAATCAGCCCTATTTTTGCACTGAACCAACAAACACTTTTTATATTTCTGTGTCCTGAGTTCTGTAAATAGCAAGTAATTTTTGTGTCCAAAAGTCCTTTCCAGTGGAGTTTTTAAACTTTCAGGATCCAACTACCCAAGATCCCAAAGTTACCCTAACATCCTCTTCCCTGGAAGGAAGTTACAGAATTTTTTAACAATACAAATAGCATCACGAATATTTTGTATCTCAGCACCACTGCAAGAAAAAATATAACTACCTCATCAGAAGTCTTCAGCTATATCAGCGTGTAATTGTAAAATCTGTAGGAGTAACAAAAAAGGATTCTCATTAACCAATCTTGTTACATGGTCGTGAATAGTTGTCCATTGTTTATTAATGGGCCGCTGGTGGAATGCTCTGTGATGACAAAAATATTCATGCAGCAAGCAAGGAGCGCTTGTTCTGGAGTATTTCAAGTTCAAGACTTTTTGATTGAAATCTGGAAAACAGTATGGTATAAAGCCGTACAGTAGATGTGAAATGCCAAGCAGTGCTGTAAGAACTGTAGTATGAGGAAGGTAAGTTTTACAGAAATTTCTAGAATTAATTTCAGACTTACAAAGCATCTCACCACCAGCAGATTTCTCTTGAATGACTATAACTATAGAAGCAAACAAGCCCTGAGAGCTGTTAGTTTTCTGTAACTAGTTTGGCATGGGCGTATTGGCATGGCATATTCACCAAGAAGATGCTGAACACTAAAATTAAAGCAAGGCTTGTTATTGTTATAAGACTGTAAACACTCAATAGGTATTCATGGCTTTGCAAATATGGTGTCTTGAATTGAATGGGATATACCACATCTCTTTTTTCTATTCTCTCTCCTTCTCAGGCTGCAGAATACAGTTATCATTGAACTCCAGACCTAGTGAATTTTAACAGAACACCAGCTTTAAAGTGGGCCACTCTGGCAGGATGTGCTCCAAGAAATGTTAGTAACTGCTAAGTGTTTTCACTGATGATCAAAAACTAGTTGGCATGGGTAATATCATTAAAAATGTGAATTGTTGCTGTTTATCATTTGCTATCATGACCAGTTAAACCTTACATTGGACCATAGAACAAAAACTCTTAAATTACACGAGCAACTACAAAATAGCTACAGAATAAGTCTTTGAAGAGCTGAAATTAACTGGTGGTCAGATGCACATAAGATCTACTCACTTTTAGTTGCCCATTATTTTCTGTTATGCATTTGAAAAGGAACATGGGAAATGTGTCTGAAATATGGATAATAGAATTAGAGAGACTGTCACAGCAGTTTAAGCTGCTGGGACACTGATGATGCTTTCAGGCCTTGACTACCTGTTGTAAAGCAACTCCGTTTTCCTCTTTGCTGGCAAGGGTCTCTGCTGGGGAACATTCCCTGTAAAGATAAATTGACAGGCAGGAATCTGTTTATATTCCTTTTACTCTAAGGCTTGTGTGTCTGTAGGGCTGTGCCTTGTTTGCTTTTTTCAGTGAGATCATGTTTGTCTTCATGACGGGCTTGCTTGAGCAGTTGGGCTCTGTGGAGGTTTCCTTTCCCTAGCGTTGAGGAAACTGAAGCACTGGAACATATTATGTGCAATTGCAAGAACAGTTAGCAACCCAAACTTGGAGAGCCTTGGGCCACTTTGGTTTGTGGGTTAAATCAAGCATGAAGTCATGGGAGCAAGAATCATCTCTTCTCTGCCCATAGTTAGGCTGGTGCTGAAACTGGAAAAATCAAAGCAGCTGAGTTCCCCTAGGGTGCTGTTCTCATTATCCACCAGTGAGTAGCTCTAGCTAGAAATAATGCTGCTCATCTACTGTGTGTCCCGCTCCCGGCTATAATGAATCACAGTTTGCCAGGGTGATGCACACACCTTGACTTTGGCACTAATCCACTATCATAGCTACCTATTCCCTTGTAACACAATAAGAGGAGGAAACATTCAGCTGAGGTAGCAGTCTGCACGGAGACAGTTTCTTGCCATCCTGGCAATGTGCCTCTGATTTCACACAGCTCCAGGCACACAAGCTCTCACTGGGAGACTGATGATTGAAACAAGCTGGTGGTTGATTCAGACAGCTGACTGGTATTCTCACCTCTCTGTTTTTGGCAGTTCTCATTTCTGTGCCTCTTCTTAGCCTTTATTCCTTCTGGTTATTTCTCTTTCCCAGTCTTGTTTCCTTCCCAGATGAAATTAGCATGTTTTTAAACTTACTCTTCTGATAGCAACCTTACTGCTGATTATCCACCATTGCTTATGTACCTCAACTACTCAGGGTAGAAATAAAGGTGAGGATTAGGTTATGAACCAGAACCAGCTTTGTTGCCAAAGTCAGTGTACAGAGTTACTATGCTTTGAGCACGAGTAGAACAACAATGAAAAATAGCAAGATTATAAGCACTCTGGAACTTAACCATTTTCTTTTTCCCTCTCCATGCCAAATAATGGGCCAGTACCACTGAAGTGAAGAAGACTTAACAATTTCCTTCTTCCTTTCTTATTTTCACTTTACCATTTTGTTGAGCAGGAGAACAGAACAGCAAGAGTTTAGATAGTAGATAGGAGAAAGAAGAAAATGAATGGAACAGCAGAGCAGACATTGGGCCCCCTGTTTGCTTTAATTGCCAAGGAAAGATGAAGGACATTCTTGACAACGCTCATCACTTATTCTTTCACTGTAGGTGACCGAGATGTATCTTTATGATACCTGCCTGTCAAGCTTCTGACATTTAGGCTAAGCCCAGTGCTATCCTGTTGAGATATAACCATGTCACTTTCAAGTATCATTAGCCTACACTGAGGCTTGAGATTTCATTAGACTTTATTTCCGGTTCTGTTATGCTTGGCAAATTCTCCTTGCTAAAAATAACTCAAATCCCCCAAACAAACCAAGATTCACCAATTCCCACTGGTGTTTTTTTTATATCAAGGTAATTCAAGAAGCAAAAATACATTTCCAGTCTTTTCTAAAAAATAAAGACCTGTAAAGAGGTTAATGGATACTGTTAAGAATGCTTGTTATAAATAAATTATTTGGTTCTTTCATGTCAGTAACGTTTTAAAAATAGATTAGCAAAACAATAAAATTAATAACATAACCTGTGGTCAAGATAATGCCTAATTAATTTTCAGGTAGAAACTTCTGAAAAAAAATTGGGTTAATGAAGGAAGGAAACTCCCGTTTTATGTCACAAGCAAATGCAGTGAAAAGAAGAAACAATTTGAAATGGAATTAGCAATAGTTTCAGAGAAACAGAGACCTGATCAAGAGGAAATGTGTATAGAGCATACGTACAAATAATTTCTTATACCACATAACATATTTATCTTGGTTTTATAAAGGTGTATAACCTTTTATGAAGGTTCTTCTTACTTACCAAGTGGATGTCTACATCTGAGTTAGTTATCTAACTCAAAGATGATGAGAAAAGAGAGACAATTGACAGATACTATAGGATCTGGATTATTTTGGCTGCCTCCTTTAGATTAACAATTTGCCTTTCAGAGATATTTACTTTTCTTCGCTGATCATACTGGGAATGTAAGTGACTGGTTCAGATTTAGGTGTCTCCATCATAAATGTCTATGTGTGAGAGGGTTAATTCTGCCTTGCTGGTGTAAAAAAATAATAGCTATAAGTAATATTTGTGTTAAATTTCATTGCATACACACATTTATAACATAATAATTTTAGAATTAAGCAGTGCACATTTTGAATTTATAGGCCTCATAGCTGACAATCTATGGCATTTATACCCTCAACAGTTAGATGTTTGCTATTACAGAGCACCTTAAGTAGAGAATTGGTATGTGCAATCCTATTGAAGGCAGTTCTGAAAGGTAAAGGAGCTCAGCAAAGCTGGGAAGTCTTTACAGGTTACATCATCCTCGAATATAAGAAAGAACAGTCCTGATGCTCAGAAAGACCTGTAGATGTATCAGGAGACCAGCTTGGCTAAGCAGGAATCTCCTGATAGAGTTCCAATGCATAAAAGCAAAACACAGGGGATGGAAACAGGGACGGGATACAAAGGAGGAGTCTAACAACATGGCCCAAGGAATGTAAGGATGGTGTCAAGAAAATGAAAACTCAACTGGAATTCAGACTTGTGAGAGACATAAAAGGCAACGAGAAGAGCTTCTAATACTATGTTAATTGTAAAAGGTTGAACAAGGAGAATGTGGGTCCATTGCTGAATGGGGTGAGTGTTTTAGCAACAGCATACGTATAAGACTTAGGTTCTCAATACTTTCTTTGTCTCAGTCTCCCAGATCTCTGTGCTTATGGAAAGGGTTCAAGGAGAATAACTACCAGCAGTGGGCAAGGACTGAATTAGGGATAGCTTGAGAGAACTTAGCCCATACAAGTCCATGGGATCTGATGGGCTGCATTGAAATGTGTTGAGAAAATTGGTTTATGTCCTTGCAAGGTCATTCTCTGTCATCTTGGAAGTCATGAAAATTAGGGGAAATATCCAATGACTGGAAGAAAGAATAAGTTCCACCCATCTTCAAAAAAGACCATAAAAAAATATCCAGGGAACTAGAGGCTGTTTCAACCTCACTTCAATTCCTAGGAAAATCATGGAGCACGTTTCTGGGCACACAGAGGAGGAGACGGAGACTAGGAAGAGTCAGCATGGTTTAGCAAAGGTAATTCATGCCTGACCAATCTGATTGTCTTCCATGTTAAAATGTCTGCATTTGTGGACAAGGGGAGAATAGTAGATGTAATTTACCTTGAATTTCGGAAGACTATCAACACTGTCTCCCACAATATTGTCATATTCAACTTACGACATTGCAGTCCAGATGCGTGGGCTAGTAGATGGATAAAAAACTTTTGGATGTTCAGGCTGAGAAGGTAGTGGAGACCAGTAACTGGAGAAGCATGAAAAGGGTCTGTATTGGGATCTGGTTTGTTTAACATCTTTATCAATGACCTGGAGGAAGCAATAGAGTGCTTGTTCATCATGTCTGCAGATGACACCAAACTGGGGGGACAAGTCAATACACTCAAGGACAGGGCTGCCATTCAGAGGGACTTGGACAGACTGAAGGAATGGACAAACACAAACCTTATGATATTCAGCAAGGACAAAAACTAAGTCCTGCACCTAAGAAGGAAGAACTCCTTGCACTAATACAGGTTGGGGATGCCTGAGGAGCAGCCCTGCTGGAAAAGATCTGTGGCTGTTCACAAATAGAGCTGAATGTGAACCAGCACTGGGCCCTGGCAGCAAAGGCGGCCAACAGCATCCTGGGCTGTATTAACAGGACCACAGCCAGTAGATGATGGAAGTGACTATGCCCCTTTACTCTGTACTTGTGAGATGGTGTCCAGAATAGTGCATCTAGTTCTGCGCTCCCCCAGTACAAGACAGAGTTTGATAAAATGGAGTGAGTTCAGTGGAGGGCCATCAAACTGCTCAGAGGCTGGACCTGCCTTGAGCTTGTTCAGCCTGGAGAAAAGACAGCTTTGGAGGCACCTAATAGCAGGCCTCCCCCCCGCTCCCCCCGCCAATACCTATGAGAAGACCGTCAAGAAGGCAGACCCAAACTCTTTACAGTGTTGCATGCCAGGAGGACAAGAGAAGAGAGACATAGATGACTGAATATAAGGAGAAACATTTCCCCTGTGAGGACAGGGCCATGTGCAACAAGGCCAAATTCAAGAAGGCCAAGTGCAAGGTCCTGCACCTGGATCAGGGCAATCACCAATATCAGTACAGACTGGGAGATGAATTGATTGAGAGCAGCCCTGAAGAGAAGGGCTTGGGGATACTGGTGGGTGAAAAGCTGGACTTGAGCTGGCAACGTGCGCTCGCAGCCCAGAAAGCCAATCGTACCCTAGGCTGCACAAAAAGAAGAGTGGCCAGCAAGTGGAAGGAGGCAATCCTTCCCCTTACTCTGCTTTTGTAAGACCCCGCCTGGAGTACTGCACCTAGTTGTGGCATCCCCAGCACAAGAATGAGATGGACCTCTTAAAGACGGTCCAGACAAGGGCCATGAAAATGATCAGAGGGCTGGCACACCTCTCCTATGACGAAAGGCTCAGAGAGGTGGGGTTGTTTAGCTTGGAGAAGAGAAGGTTTCGGGAAAACCTTATTGTGGCCTTTCAATACTTCAAGGGGGCTTCTAAGAAAGATGGCAAGAGACTTTTTACCAGGGCCTGTAGTGATAGGACAAGAGGTAAGAGTTTTATACTAAAAGAGGGTATATTTAGATTTGATATAAGGAAGAAATTCTTTACAATGAGAGTGGTGGGACACTGGAACAGGTTGCTCAGAGAATTTGTGAATACCCCATGTCTAGAAGTGTTCAATATCAGATTGGATGGGGCTTTGAGCAACCTGATCTAGTGAAAGATGTCCCTGCCCATGGCTGGGGAGTTGGAACTTGATGGTCTTTATGGTCCCTTCCAACCCAAACCATTCTATGATTCTATGATTCTGTGACTCTATGATTCTATGACAGTCCAGCAGTGAAGCATCTTGCCCAGAAAAATTATGCAATCTCTGTCCCTCAAGGTTTATAAAACTGGTATAAGTCTCCTGAACTTCCAATGAGATGCTTTTCCCCAAATACTCAAGACTGTTGTGCCAAAGCACGTCAAATAAAAATAGTCATTAAGCCTTAATTTTTTGTTCATTTGTTTTAACAATTAGAATAGGATCCTGAGTTCTCAGTAGAATTTTTGTCAATATTAGAACAGGATTTCTCAGGCCTTCCTTGAAATAGTGGTGCTCAGTAAGCTTTTGTTTTACTGAGTTATTTTTTGCAAGGAGCAAGCATGAAAAAGTTGTATGTTAAGAAAAGAGGAAAGTTGTCCTTTGTGTTACAGAGTAGTGGTGCAAGGATCTAATGTCTCCTGAAAATGAGATTTAGTGGAAAGCAATGCTTAAAGGACCTGTAATTCAATGCTTAAAGGACCTGTAATTATACTGATCATGGAAAGAGAAAAGATAAACAAAGTCTGTGTTAAGAGCCTGAACAAGAAGCTCACATGATTGAGAGTTGTATAATCAGATAAAAAAATTTGAACCTTTTGTTTAGCAGTCCACATTCATCCCAGATTGACAACCTGAGAAAGGTAAATACACAAGAAATAAAACATTTTCATTCGCTATTATGTATATAAAAATTCTGACTGTTCTCAGCTGTTATATGGAATGGAGAAAGAAAATAAAGTTATTAGTCAACCTGTAGATTAAGAAATTACAGAATGCAAAATAAAAATAGGTGGCCACACCTGAAACATTTAAAATAATAGCTTCAACAGGAATGTTACACCTTAAGAAAGAAATCAAATTAACTAAAGATTAATTACTCTAATTGTTTTATTATCAGAGGAGATAAATAACATTTGGGATGGTAGCCTTCATGAAGACAAAGCTAGAAATTGTTCAATAGTTTTAATCTCTTAATTAAGCATATGAACAATTTTAAATTTAGAATTAAAATTAGCATTATTTGCTAAGAAAGTTTTGCATTTTGTATGTCTCTTGTCTACCTTGTAATCAGGACATGAATACAAAAACAACGAATACAATGATGGGGTCATCAATAAACTGTGTTAGCTTTTTAATTAACAGTGTTGTGAGGCTCTACATATAGACGTATGTGAAACTAGAGTTGAGTTCCTGAGATCCCATCCTATATAAAGTAATTTCTGAGAGAATGTCTTCAAACTGCTTTGGTGAATTAACTCATTTCTGAAAACTTTTGTGAGGCAAATCAGAAAGGAAGCACTCAGATTGCAAAGGCTTCAGTAACGCCAATGAGATCTTGGCCTGCTAAAAATACAGCTGGATATGTGACAACATATGAAGAGAGATTGACATTGTGAAGAAGGTCAGCTAGATATTGAAGGACTGGGTAGGATGAATTTTAGAGAACAAAATGTAACAGCTAAGTAGTTACTTCCTCTCTGTCTTTTCTGGCTGCTTAACAGGAAGCAAAGGTCTCCCTCTTCTGTATTTTTTCCAGTGGTGAGAAAGCCAGCTCTAGGTCACTATTTGTCCAGGATTGTAGCTATTGTTTGTAGCTCTTTAATCCAGGCAAACATTAACCCATCTTCTTCCTGTGTCCCTTTTAATTCTGTCATTAGTTAGCAGTATTACATGTCAATGTGCGTTCTTACTGTGATGTACTGCAAACATTTCTATCCTCCCAGTTTGAATGTTCTTACTGACCTTATCTCATAGGCACTTATAGTTAAGCCCATATTCCACTTAATGCACACTTAAATCATCTACAGAATTTTTATTTGGGTAAATACTTCCTGAAAAAGATTTATTTTAAAGGTAGCCAGTTTGTTATTTAGATAGTAAAAATATATATATGGAGTAATTTCATTTATAAAAATTAAACTGATAAGCTTAACTAATGTTTTACCTACAATAGTTCTGAAAATGAAAAATCCTGTATTTTCATGTTCCAAATTTAAAGCAAATTCTCCCTCCCATATCTGTTATCACTGAATGACAACTCCCTAATCTTTTACAAAGGTTATTTAACATTATTATTAGCATTCATGTTCTGTAAAAAATTCCACAGAATCCTGAAGTACACCTGTCAATCTGTTTTCCCGCTACTTTAGATCTCATTTTTACCTTTGCAGCTACTTACAAACTAACCCAAAATTTGGGGATATGGTTTTTTTTGGAGTTTGTTTTGTCTTGTTTTCCAAGGGAATTACCCAGCTGTAATGTTCTGTCACCTCTTTTAACATACTCTAAAATAAAGTCTTTAAATCACAACTGTGTGCATCATACTTCTCTACATTAAAGCAGCTTGTCCCCAGCAATTATCAGATTACAGCAGTCCATTTTTCAGTGCCCTTTTCTATCAATTTTGTGAACAGGGGTTTGTTCCACAGTGTCTTGATGCTATACTTTTTAAACCCACCATACTTTGTTATCTTTAAGTTCTTGCAGAATGAGAACCTGCTTGAAAATTTCTCTGCATGGTTTGCTATCCCTTTTGAATGACCACAGCTCCTTCATCTCAAGCACTGTCTTCTATTTCATTGCAGACCCACATGCTCTGGGCGTGGTGACCTCTTTAAATATCTCACCTATAAACCTTTCATTCTAGTGAATGCTGCATACTGTGGCAATTTGTCTGTTGGGATCATCAGTCTTGCTCTTGAGGTTCACACATGCTCTCTTCAGATGTCTTCATCCAGGAAACACCACATCTTATTCTGCTCACAGATCATAAGATTCCTCTTTGGTTTAGGTCCCTAATCCCTCAGACTCAGAGTCTCTTTTAACTTGTAAGAATAATACTGAAGGGGGGAAAAAAGACAATAAAACTGGATGTAACGACAACCAATCAGTCAGTAACCCCCCCCTTACTCCTCCCTTACCCACTTACAATCAGCACCAGCTGTAGTGCAATTAAACTCAGCAGGTGTTCAGAGGAATTACATTTTATCACCACCATCCCCTCTCCTCCTCTGCTCCCCCTTTTCTCCCCCCACTCCCACAAGACCCAACTGCCTTTCTTTATGGGTCTATAAAAAATAGAGCAAGTCAGATATATAACAGCACTAAAGCAACCAAAGAATTAGTGAAAGAAGATGAAGATAGATTGAAGAAAATGTGCTCACAGACATTCATGAGGAATGTTTAGAGTAAAAACATTAATATTGCTTAAACTGGTAGTTATAAACTCTTCATGGTGTCTTCATTGTCTTTTCATTTCATGTTAAGCCCTTAACTTGATTGTACAAGGTTCTAAACACCTTTGTCTGGATTCAGTAATGTGATTCATCATATGCTTATGAAAACCATGATGATGGTTTCATATGGGCTACTCACATGCTTAAAATTACCCATGCAAGCAAGAACTCTGATGATCATTGTGCTTAGCAAAATTAAATATTAAATAAGTAACATTATTGTCAGTTCATGGAAATAGTAACTCTGAAAGGGTTAAATGGAAGACTCTCAATTTTCATGTTACTGACTACTACTATTTGTCCCTGAAAAACTAATTCAGAATATATTTTATATTGTACGTTGCCCATTAGAAGGAAGAAAATAAATCCTTGTTTAGTATTTCTTTCATTGATGCTTGTTTAGTGTTTCCTCACTTTGTTAGCTTATTTTAGTCTTTCTTTCTATGATCAATCTTCATCATGTTTTCTAGCAGATGTTTCTATTTATATTCACTCAGCTTTACCAGTATTCTGAATCACTGCAAAGACAGTAGCCAGGCAGATGACAATGGGAGTGATAGAGTATTCTAATATTAAAATATCAACAGTGAAGTTACCACTTTAATATAGAAGTTCACTCTCATTCTCAAAAATATGACTTTTCTCAGATCTTGCTGCATGTAAATTGAGTATCAAAATGAAAAGTTATAATTTTGAAACATTCTAGTTGATGCTAATCATATTATAGAAACAATTATTTATTTTGTATTAGCTGTTTTAAATACTTTCAGAATTCTAAATTTTATTTTAGCTTACATTTCTGTATGCTATTGTTAATGCAGTGTTTTTCTCTTACAGTGTGATCACCTAAGAGCTGAATCAAAATGGGATCTCATGCTCTTATGCTAATAAAATTTACTGGGGTGAAAAATAGAAGTTTTAATTAGTAGAACCACATGTTGGAGCATATGGTACAGTTGTATCACTGACTATGTAGCCTTCTGTGTAGACTGAAGCTGTATCTGCCTCTGAATTAGGTATTTTAGTAATACCTAGTAACAGTTTTAATATTTTGTCCCAAGAGATAACAAATACATTCCTCTAAAAGTTTATAATTATTCTTTAAAATATTAAAAACACCTAGAAACTTGAGAATCTTTTCTCTCAAATGGGGTTTAAATACATGCAGATCAGAATTTTTTTATAGTTTATATTTCAATTTCATATAAGGCAGTAGAAGGAGGCATATATTCAAAGGGACTAAGTACAAAGTTTCAATACTGCTCATGGAATAGGCAGGCAAAAGTCCTGTGAGAAAGTTAATCATGTACTCAGAGACTGTAAAAATACACATACAGACAGATTAACATTGCACAGACAAATCTAGCTGCTGTATTTCTTAGCCTCAGACTGTTTGACTTGATATTCTTTTATCATGGCTTTTTATGCAATTCCCTAAGTATTAAAGCAGCAAACACATGAACCTTACTGATTCCTCTGAACAATGTTAGCAGGACTGGAATCTTCAGAGCTAATGAATCTTTTCAGCAAGTAAAGCTTTAGAATAATATAAATAGTGAATTTTGATATGGATTGACCAGTATAGTGGTACTTGGCCCCATACTATAGAGGCATATGACCACTTCACCACTTAGTAATTTCATAATTATTTCTTAAATCAGAGAGGGTGTGGTTATAAGGCATTGTGCTAAAAATCTTTCTGTTCTCTCCATCCCAGCCTTCTTCCTTCTGCATTTTTTTCAATTTCTTTTGCATCAGCCTGTCTCTTTCTCCCTTTAAGCAGCCAAGAAATCAATTGTTCTGACATTCCTTTCCTTCTGCATACAGCAGAAAGATTTCTGAAGCTCAGTTCATTGTAAAGGTTTTAGTTTGGCTTGGAAGATATCAAAAGATAGACATTTCACCACATTTCTCACAGCAGTTTAACCTTCTAGAGGGGAATCATTAGAGCTGAGTGAGGTATTAAGAAATAATTCACTTGCCAAAAAATGTGGCTCACAGCTATCAATGGAGTTGGTTTGAATTCACGAAATACTTTCCATTCTTCAATATTTGATATATAAGTTGCTGGAGGTGTTTTTTCTTCTTTTACCCTGTAGCCCCGTGGCTGAACAGTCCTCAGGGCTATGAAACCCAAGTTTGATTTAATGGATCTGAACTGCTGGCTCTTCTCTTTGTCCCAGTGGTACATTATATAATGTGGAGCATGGAAATGGCTCCAACAGGAGACTCCATTTTTCCTAAATTAACCGACAGCATTTTTACTGGGACACCTTAATGAAAGTTCATTAGCAAAGAAGATTATTAAATCTCTATCTTCATATTTCAGGAGTGCTGTTTGAGGAAAGAAAAATCAACTTCTTCCTTTTTATTTTATTTTTTTCATTATAAACATCACATCAGGCATTCTGGAGCGGGATGTGTTAATTTCAGTATGGTAAATGGATGCTGCAAGTCAAAGATGTTAACATGATCCCATTTCTGTATAATAAGCAATTAAACAAGGTCTGGGATTTTGAGTACAAAGAGACTTTGGTCTGCCTCGCAGAATTTCCTGTATAAGTGATCACTATTGAGTAAAACCTTTTTGAATTATTTCTAAAGATGGAGAGAAAAATGACAGTAGAGAATTTTAAAAATGAAGTACTGAAAAATTATTTTATTTTTAACAATTTCCTGATTTTCTTTCTTTTGCTGGAAACAATCTTTATAAAAGAAAACCTTTTAGTGCTGTAGGGCAGACAATGCTATGTACAGTTCTGGTCTCATTGTTCCAAGAAAAATATTGTGGAATTAAAGAAAGTACACGGAAGGGCAACTAAAATGATTAAGGGGCTGGAGCATCTACCTTATGAAGAGAGACTATAAAGGCTTGGCTCTTCAGTTTGGAGAGGAGAAGGATGGGGAGTGGTGGTTTATAACTGAGGTTTACGCAATTGTAGAAGTAGTGAATAAACTGAATGCAGAACCATTATTCATTAAATCCTGCAATACAAGTAGAAACTGCTCAATGAAACTAGCAGGTGGCCAGTTTAAAACAGTTAAAAGGAAGTAGATAGTGAACTTCTGGGATTTGCTGCCATGGGATTGTGTAGAGGCAGAGAATATCAGTCAATTGAAAAAGGGATTAAGACTAATACATGATCAACAAGACCATAAATAGATACTAAAAGCAGTGAGCAGAGGTGTACCTTCTTACACCTCTGACACAATAATTGTGGATGCAAGTCAAGGAGATGGACTGCAGAAAGTGTCCAGTCTCATGCATTCTCCCTATATAGCTTCTCCTATTATCACTGTTGGAGACAAAAAACTAGTCTTGATGGTCTGGCCCTGGAGAGCATTTTTTTTGTTTCTGTCAGCATCTTATATATGATTGCAAAAGCTGGAAGAGCTGGGAGTACTGTCATGTTGAGTGAGAGAGTGGCATCTATGAGAAGCAATGACTTCTATCTTCTGATGCTCTCTTTAATTCAGAACTGAGTACCAAATGGGAGTTTTTGCTTCTCATAGCTGCAATATACCAGTTGAACATCAGCATTTTTGCCTTTTTGAAAGGCAGTTTTCTGCTGTCTGCTAAATATTTATCACCATACTGAGTCTCTTCTTAGGGATGAAGAAGACAATACTCCATACCATATTTGAACATTATCCTGATTTGAAGTCATTAACAATAGTAGTAAAGACGTTTTTTTTTTTCCCACTAAGTAAGGGGACAAAACCAGTTGGTTGATATTAGCTACTTGGCATTGCTTGTCATTTCACTTTGCTGTTGGACCATTCTGGATGGATTGGATTGAACACAGGGATAAGAAAGATGTAGATGTATGATATGAATTAAATAGTAGGCTCCAGTTTGATTTCTATCACATATAGGATAGAAATTATAGGATATATTAAAAAAAAAAAAACAAAACATCATGTATATGCTTCACAAACAAATATAACACCCTTTGTCTAACAGTAAGGGCATACTGCAAACTTCTGGTTTGTTTCAGGCCTGTTTGAGCAAAACATTAGGCGGCCTGGTGCCCTGGATCCAAAGGCATTTGCTTCCTTTCATAGAGCTAAAGGTACATTAGCTAAAGGCCCAACATTGCCAGAGTCCTGTCAAGTATCTAACCAAACTATGGGTCATTATTATTGTTCACTAAGGTAGGCCAAATAGTGTATCATAGATCTCCCTGGTGAATTTTTGTTTGTGTGAAGATTTACAGGTAGATTTGCCAAGATACCAAGTCTGGTGGACTTGGTAGTGTTAGGTTAATGGTTGGACTCAATCATCATAAGGGTCTTTTCCAACCTAAATGATTCTATGATTCTATAAGATAATAATTCCTAGCTCACACTCTGGCAAGCTTCCTATTTTGTTTTATGCCTTCTCTTCACTGCTACTGTTAAAAATTAGATTGCTTACTTCTGTTTGTCTTCTAATTCTTTCACAGAAGCTTTGAAAACCTCAGAAACTTATAGTCTACCAAGCAGTTTTGTATACATTTCCTGTTTCATGGGGGCTGTCCTCAGGAAAGGCTACAGGCTTATAGAGGTTGGTTTGGAGTTAAGGCTCTGTCCCGTGTTTCTGCCTGGGCTGTAGTTCCTCTCCTGCTACTTCTGACCTGCCTGTGGCTCGGCATCTATTATGGACTTCATTGGTCTTTCTCACCACTTCATTCTCATACAGACTGTCTACTCATCACCCTAGGCAGCATTGCATAAATTTACATGACGTCCAAAAATATTTACTCTTGTTAGAATACAAAACAAAGACTCCTACAGTGTAGGAGCAACCTCCTACAGTGCTTTCTGAGGCACACTCATTCTCTGATCTCCCTAAGAGGAGTCTAGGTCTTCATTTTCTTTGTTGCTTGAGAAGGGAGAATCATTTTATTCCTCTCTCACTTAAGCAATCACTTCTAGTCATCTTGCCTGCAGTCAGCTTGCATGCATCTCTGGGGATAGAAATCTATCATCTACTACTCCTGCTCTTGAGTCAGATGAGCATTTGCTGCTGAATCTTCTAGCTGTGGGAACCAAGTCAGCTGGTCACCAGGGAATGTGTAAAGTATAAATGTATCTGTTCTCCACCTTACCCCATCAAACTTTGCCTGAGGCATCTGGTATTGGGAATGGCATTTTTGGCTAACCTGAAGGACTATCTACCTATCATATTTCTTAACAGTGTAATTCACCTTACAATTACAGACAGTGAGTATGTCCAGATTTTTACTGTTTTGTGATTGTGGACTTCTAAGTAATCTCTGGCTATAAGCTTAATTCCATGCTTTTCCACCTCAGTTTTTCCTTCCATTTTTCAAAAATTGTAATTATCCATTAGCTTTTAGAGGTGCATCTCTTTGAAGTACTAATTATATTTATTACTGTTTATGGTTCTCTTTTTCTTTGGCCATATTGAAAGTAAGTGCTTAACAATCATGGATTCATAGGTAACCATCAGTTTCCAGCTCAAAAATTAAATGGTATTTATCTCTTATGATGATGGACAAAACACCCTCAATTACAATAGCATTATGCAGTAGCTGTATTTTTTAAAAAAACACTAATGGTGTTTTATTGGTAGATACTTTAACACTCATTCCTAATCATCCCCTTTCTTCGTATTCCTTTGTGTACAACTCAGACAGTTTCCATTCTCATTTTTGTCCAAGTGCCAGAAGCAGTTTCTCTTCAATCCTTAATTTTCAGTTCCGCTGTCTGTTACCATTACAGCCTCAATGTGCAAAGAGCAATCACAGCAAAGTCTGCCAACATTAGCTGAAAACTGATCTTTTTCAGGTGGACTGTTCAACAAAATTATCATCTGGGGTGCACAGCATGTTATTGGGGGTGCCTGCATGGCCCAAACTTGGCAAAATTGTTGGAATAACAGCAGCTAACAAGCCAGGAAAGTAAGAGTAACAGGGTGGGTGAGTGGGACACTCAAACTATTTACCCCAGGCTCGTAATGCTGAAGAGGAAGATGAACATCAACTGGATTAAATGCTAACCAAGGAGCTACAGAGGCTTTTGAACAGAAGAGTCAGCTTGAAAAGAAATAAGAAGTACAGGAGAAGAGAAGCTTGTAGATTTGGGGGGGGGGGAAGGGGAGCAGGGCAGCAGTGGGGCAGGCATGACCCTGCCAGATGTGCCCCAGTGGCACTGGGAGTTCTGCCTGGACCTGGCAGCATGGTGTCCCCACAGATACCCCCAGTCACCGCCCCCAGCTTGCCCATGGCCAGCACAGGGGCAGCCACTTGCAACTCATGAAAGAGTATTTAGAAATTTGTACATGTGTAATAACATTTTGTATTATTGTGGTATATCTGTGGTGTTGCTGAGACTCATCCTAATGTGTAGTTCACTGGTTGACAGTTAATTACCTGTCTTTAACAAATCAGTGAACAGTTATGTGAATTGAGTAGATTTGTAGTATGGAGGGGAAAAGGGGAGCAGGACTTAGAAGGAAATAACCTTGTCCATTTCTGACTTCTTTGCTTGTAGAATTCCATTATTTACATTGTATTAGTTGAGAGTCAAAAAGGCATACATTTCCTTTGCTGTTTCTATAAAGTGATGTTTGAAATCAGACTTCTCTCAGACTGAGTAGTAAAAACCAAATTTGTCATGCAACTCAAACATTGTGTGGTACAGTCTTTAGACACAAGAACTTTTAGGTTGGGAAGTGAAAACTTTCCAGTAGGCAGGAACAATTTACATTATTTTAGCTAAAATCTATTTCTAGGTCTTTCTTTAAAAATACTGTGTAAATAATCTTTTAAATTTAAAAACACAAGAAATTGCAATCTGGAGTTTTTTGGGGTTGAGGGGTTTTTTGGTTGTTTTGTTTGGTTTTGTTGGGTTTTTTTTCCAGGAAATTTTAAACACATGAAAAATGTGAATTATCAAGAGTACCACTATTGTGAAAGTATAGTGACACAATACAGAAATCTCTTGCTGGGTAGTAGTAACAAACAAAGTCTTTAAAAGGCAACAATGCAATGACTTTTAACAGTTGAACTTTGGTGGTGTTGAACTGAGAATGCAAACATTTAGATTTTATAGCATATGAATAAACACACAGAGGAAACTTAAAGCAAAGAGTTCATTACAGTAATCTCACTAAAAATTAGGTTTGGAAATCTATTTATTATTTATGGTTTTGAGAAGTTACTGCAGTAATTATTTAAATTACAGAAATACTTATAGGAACGTCACTCAGTATGTCTTACCATTTGACAATGACTAATGGAAAACTACTTTCCTGAATACTATTTTCCAAGCAGTTTTGCAAATTTAACATAAAGAGAATTCATCATACTAGATTAAATATATGTATGGCCTAGTATATTATCCACAGCAATGGTCAGTAGTAACTACTTCTGGGATGAGTAAAAGGATTCTGCAAACATATACTAGAATACTTCACTACTATAATCACTGAATCTCCAGCAGTTTGCGGCTCAGTGTTTTCTTGGGCCAGAGATGGTACTATTCAATATAGTAACTCCGAAGAAGTCTTTTTCCATAAACTTTCAATTTGCTTTTGTATCTTTGGAGTTCTGTAGCAGTGAGTTTCACAGATTATTTATAAGTTGTGTGAAGTATCTCTTTTAAATTTGTTTTAAACTATGCCTTCTGATAGTTTATTTGATATTCATAGGTTTTTTCTATTAGGGAAACAAACCTTTCTCCTTAATTAATTAATTTATTTATTTTTAATACTTTCTGTTATTATAATCTCCATCATCTCCCTGGCCACTGAATTCTTTATCAGGATGAGAAATCTCAGTCCATCTACTTGCTCCTTGAGTGGATGGTCTTCCATACCTTTCAGTATTCTCATATACTCCTTGTACTTGGTTCTAGACAATAGTTCCTCAAATAGTCAGAGACATATAGTGGGAAAGAATATCATTAGCCTTGCCAGAGGCAAGGTGTATCTTCCCTTCCATTCACAAGCCATTTTACTTCATCACAGAAAAAGATTAGGTTGGTTTGATGTGTTCTGACTAGTTTGGTTAAATCACGTACACATCATAGATCTCAAACGTAAGGTGGGAATACAGAGAATAAGAACCCCATCAGAATAAGAAGTTAAGTAAAACTCTAGTATAAGCAAGCAAGGACAAAATCACAAAAGCCAGTGAAAAAAAATATGACATGGCTAGCAAGGGGACATGGAAAATGAGAAATAGACAATAAAATTACTAGTAGCCAAAAAGCCAAGGGGAAAATTGATAGTCTATTTAGTGGAATGGGAAAGGCAATGCCAAGTGAAGCTGGAAATTACAACAGCTTTAATGCATAATGCAAGACTTTAGCCTCCTCTAGGCTTTTTAAAGAGCTGCCTGATGAAATCCTAGATTTGACAATGGTTATCTCTGGTACTTCATGGAGAATTTCTGCAACACTGGATTCCTGGGAAGAGCTAAAATTTTTTTGTGAGCAGAACACTTCAATTGAATTATGCAGTTAGTCTAGGAAGTCTCTAGTTAGCTCCTCAAGGTTTTATACCTTTGATGAACATGGCATATATGGCCAGAACTTCCAACATGCAACGCAAGCTCTTTCAAAAGAGCTTGTAAGCTGCATAATTCAGAAACTTCATGATAAAATTCCTACTATTGAAATTTGTCTCAATTTTGTTATCTTTCTTATGCTTTTCATCAGTGTTACCTTTTTGGTTTTGTGTACAATTCTGTGTATTTGTATTAACTCATGATTATCTTTTTTCATAAGCTTTTGTGCTTTTTTGTAAGAGAAAGGGTACAGACATTTGTTTTTCTATAGTTTTGTTTGTTTATTTCTTTTCTGTTTTCTGTGTACAAGTACATGTGGTAAGACCCATTGTTACTGATTTATTCTTTGAGGAACTGTGGAAAGGAAGAAAAAGAGAGGATTTTCCTTTGTGAGGGAATCATTTGTACTTCTCAAACACTATCTTCTGACTTTGTTCTCAGCACTGTCACAACTTGGATGGACATTTTGTTTCTTTGGAATGTATTTATTTTCTTAGTTTCTTTATATTATACCAATAAGTCAGACTCTGGCAGTGGCTTCATTCCTCAGTAGGGTGTGCCATGGCTGTTATGAATGTTGATGACATGCTTCAACCATATGCTTTTTTACAGGACATAATAATGCCAGGTGAGGCAGTGTACAAAAATCTTTTTCTTTCCAACTGCTTTAATTTTTTTGTTGTTGTTGTGTACTACCGGTTGATGTTTTTTAAGGGACTAGAGAGAGGAAACACTTTTCCTACTGATGGACAGGGCACTAGGCTAATTAATTTTAATTTTCATTGCTTCTTCAGAGGAAAATTCTTCTCCAGTATATATGAGAGTAAACAAAAAGCACCTAACTGGTGATTTTTTTCCCAGTCAACAGTAATAATCTGCTTTCACAGAGCTTTCTCAGAATTTGGTCATCAGACAAAAAGGAAATAAATTCTTTCTCTCTCATTTTCTTCTGAGGTAGTATAATATACCTATACGAATACTACAATAGTGCAAAAAGGCTGTCTTAGTCCAGTTTGTTTACTAAAACTGCTTGAAGTTAGAAGTATTATCTGGTTAGTTGGGGAGAGAATATAATTTTCTCATAAGGTAATCAAACCTGTCATGTATCTTTTGATATTGGCTGTCTTGCAATGGTTGATTTAGCTGTGAATATATGGTGAAACAATAATCACACTGCAAAAAAGGCAATATTTGTATTCCACTACCAGTAAGTTCTGCAGAAGAAGGCTGTGCTTAATATCAAGCACTATCTTCCAAGAAGTGGAAGAGTGAAGTTAAATATCTACTATGAAATACAGGAATAGAAGCTATTTTGTCTTGGAATCTATAACCCAATTTTCTTAATTTATTTTCATCATTTTTCAATCCAGACTTCTCACTAATCTCTTAAGCACCACTGTATTTCCCTTCTTATGGTGACATGTACCCTAGGTTGTCAGTTGAACAATTCAGTGCTATTAGACTTGGAATTTGAATCTGTACAGTAAAATGAAAGAAAAAAAGAGATTTGAGCTGGTTTAGGACAGCTGCTTTCCTTTTCCCCATCTTTCCCTGCTGACCACGTTATATTTTTAATTCTTCATGTCTTGCCTTCAACTTATTTCAGTTAGAATTTGGCCATTGACCTCAATGTAAAGAAGATTCACACTCATATGATCTGTTGATGCAAGGAAAACAAGAGGAGAAAAAGAAGTAACCGTGCTATCGTGAATTTGGTCAATGGAGTATATTAATTCATTTGCTATTTAGAAGAAAATGTTTTAGTTTCTCCTGTAATTTCTTATTTTTCTCTCATTTCTTTTAATTAAAAAACTTGTGTGGCATCAGGATATTTTTTGAAAAATCTACCTAGACTTGTAGCTCATTTCTCACCAAAGATAAATTTCATTTCACTGTAATATTCTAAAACAACTCAATGTGTTCTAGCAATAAGTTTTTGTATTTTAAGTAAATGGAAGCCACAGATAGATTTTTAATACAAAG
This sequence comes from Fulmarus glacialis, assembly GCF_000690835.1. Classification (NCBI taxonomy): domain Eukaryota; kingdom Metazoa; phylum Chordata; class Aves; order Procellariiformes; family Procellariidae; genus Fulmarus; species Fulmarus glacialis. The sequence continues at coordinate 23,597 of NW_009217554.1, forward strand.
GTTTCTATTTGTAAGAAAATTTCCTGCATAATGAAATGGATGAAGAATATAAATGTTTTTAAATAGAAATATTTTGCAGGTGCCAGATATTTATTTTACCTTAAAAAATAATTAGGAGTCATAGTTAATAGCAATTTAAGAGTAAAGAAAAATTTCTAAAGTATGGACCCATTGCTCCTATGGACCTCGCTAATTAAATGTCTTCATTTTTAGTAGCTGAATATCTAAAAAGGCTGAGGTCAGTAAACTGAACCAAAAATGGAAAAATCTAGAGTTAGATACATGAGCAGCATGATAAATGCAATGAACAAGAAGATCAACTAAATCAAGCTGAGAAAGGGAACTAGCAACTAGAGCATGAACAGGAGATTCATATAGAATGGATATTATATACTTATTTGGGATATTAAAAAGATTTTTAAAATACTTTTAATGGTAAGGCATAGTGATAGACAGTCTTAAATCATAAAGATTTGTTTTAAGATCAGAAAGACACCAAAATTTCTGTAGTTGAACAGTATTTCCTGAATTTGACAAAAATATCATTACTTTCATTTACTTTGGTTTTTATCTATGACATTTTGTTCCTTATAAAGAGGTACATACAAAAATTATGTTTATGTCCTGGTTTCATCTGGGATAGAGTTAAATTTCTTCCTAGTGCTGTGGTTTGGATTTAGGATAGAAGAATGTTGATAACACACTGATGCTTTCAGTTGTTGCTAAGTACCCTGCTAGTCAAGGACATTCAGATTACATGCTCTGCCAAGCACTGGGAGGGAACATAGCTGGGACAGCTGGCCCAGCTGGCCAACGGGGTATTCCATATCATGTGTCTTCGTGCTCAGTATATGAATGGTAGGCGTGTTCCACGAAGTAGCTGGTTATCGGCCAGCGGGTGGTGAGCAATTGCATTGTGCA